>NC_045701.1:25666260-25743760 GCF_009834535.1 Camelus ferus | reverse complement strand
TGCCAGCTGGGGGCGGCCTTTCCAGTCTAAGCTGGGACACCCAGGGCAGGGATAAGGTAACTGCCAGCCATAAACCCAGCCACCTTTCAACCCACTAGAAAGACGGAGCCTCAGGTACACATGGTTGATATTAGAGCCCAAGAAACGTTTTCAAATCAGGTGGTGGCTGAATCACAGGAATGTAAAGGAGAAGCAGTTATTTCGTCTAGAAGCCTGGATCTAATTTTGTTGGAAATCCAAAAATAAGTGCCTACTTCATGTTACTTTAATGTTTAATAATGCCCATCAAATATTCATGTACAAACAGAGTAAGATGATAAGAAATCTCCTTTATTTCTCCAAATTTAATAAAAACAAAACAATTTTCTACTATTTGCGAGTTACCCCTGTCCCTGCACATTTAATGACGTGCCTTCTGCACACACTTGAGCTGAGGCACAGGATTCACTGGCTGTGCATTCTGCGGGGCCAGGGGCGGACACAGAGGGAGGGAGGTGCCTAGCATATAGCTAGCTGTTCCTTAAAAACATACCCATTTATAACATTTCCCAGTACTTCCAGTTTCAGATCTTAAGTGCAGGGGGACTTAATGATTAATGAGTTGGCATGGGGTCACAGGCAGGAACTGAAAACTCATTCTTCGAAACCGGCCAGGAAAATTCTAGTGCGTGTTGGCAGCTCTGCGTTCCTACGGAGTTGAAGGCCCTTCTGCGGAGGACAGCAGCCCGCACTCCTTTATGCCTCCTGCGAGGGCTCTCATGGGAATACAATTAGACTGGAGAATAACAGCTGCTAGAAAACCAAAGGAGTCTTTTGCACACGGGTTTTATCTGGCAAACAATGAACTTCTTTATTACTTAAGAAAGTATAGCTCCGTTGTCAAAAATGTCACACCCCGTCAAATCTGGGGAAGAAAGTGACAGGTTATGAGAGGTGAAAACAAAAGGAGAGTGGAAACTGCGTATTTATTCCCACCCAGCGCCCTGAGTGTTGCTTAGGTCACCAAGCCTTCCAGAAGTGTCCCTCAAATCCGAGAAGGAACTTGATCACCTACTCTTTCCCCTGCTGCTTTTCCTGGGACCAAGGAGGCCTGACCTGAGGTTTCCATCCCCCAGAACTCTTTCCATCGGCTCAGGTTAAGACCAACTGAGATGCTCAGGAGAAACCTTTCCTCTGCTTCTTGAAGTTTCTAATGGAGGATACACATGGCAGAAGCGTTACCTCTTTTTATGTGCTACTAATCTCGGTTTTGTTTTTTTCCGATAGGCCAACTCTTTAGGTAAAATGAATTGCTATCTTTTCCCTTTTTAATTTCACCCTTTTACTCTCTTATTATTTACATCTGGAGGTTGTTCCCTTATTTATGTCTCTCTCTCCGGTTCCCCCAAACACTCCCTTCCTCACGGAGCTGCAAGGCATCATGGTCCTCAGTTCTCAGCAGGAGAACTCCACACTGTCTTCAAACAAATAATTACGGGGAAGGTTAGAGGTTCACTCAAAGGTCATTTCTTTGGATACTCATCAGAATGTTTACATTAGTAAAAACGGGGTCCGCTCAAAAGGTTGTTCAATGGGGGATCCACAACAATGCAGAACATTAGAAAAGCATTCTGTGTGCTCACAGGTCTCTATAGACGCGCTGAACTTGGAAATGCCACTCCAGGACTACATTTTCAACTAGTTACCATGGCATGGACTGGATGTTCACTAGCAGTTATGGCGATGGCCTTTCTGTGCCCAGTTCTACTAAACAAATATGCAGCGAAGCCTCCGAAGGTTTTCACTAGATCCTTTTACAAAGGGTCAGAGAGATTTTGCTTTTTTCGCTAGGGCTCCATTTGGCCTCTCTGAATTGTTGTTCTCAAACAATGTTTGTGATCCACAGTGCTATATCTTGCCAGATTCCTGATTCTACCACATTCTTTCAAATCAAGCAGAATTTTTAAAACATATGGGCCCCCATTTTCCAGAAATCTCTTAACACAACTCCTGCCAACTGTCAACTCCCCTGATCTTGGGATATCTTATCAACACCATATATGTTATGATTAAAATGAACAATTAATGAGTTGACTGTAAGAACACTTTAACAGTAAAAAATGAAATTACCCCCCTGTACTGATGATCCCAGGCCACTCCTAGAAAACACACCCATGTACATAAAATAAAGCCATTTAATTATAGATTGAAAAACATAAAACGAAGAATAATTTTTCTTTCTTTAATATTAAGTAATGTGAAATTTCCAAATATGGTCTTTCCCCCAAATTATATGACATGAAATTTTTTTCCACTTACTCTGATCTATATTTTAAAATGAAGTTATTCAGTGTTCAAGCAGTAAACAGAATATCAAGTTTTGATTCTACTTAAAATTTGAACAGTCTAAGTTGAAAATTGACTGATCTTCAATCTTCCAAGGTCCAAGCGCCACTCATATGGAAAAATGCAACTCACTGGTTCAAAGACAAAAGACATCTTAAAAAGTCTCAAAAGGTTTCTTGGATATTAAATGGGTCTTACAAAATAACATTTTGATGAGTTAAGTGTAAATGAATCAGACACATATGGATTAAGTTATCCTTGAATTTCACACGGGTTTAAAAAATAAGGGGAAAAAGAGGGTGTTGGCAAAAACATTTTGGACTTTGCCAAACCCAAAACATTTGAAAAATTGCTGAAGACATCCAACTAACCAAAATGCAGCAAGCTGCACCCAACTTTAATGAAAACCCCCACAAGTTATTTCCAATCCAAAGACTGTTAGGTTTTTCATCTGTATCTGATATTAAAAAAATTCTCTAAGTTGTAATGTCATCCGAGAAAGATTTTGAAGTTGAGGATATACTTTTCTATTGGTACAGACTATTTAACCTGAAATCACAAAGTCTTCTTAGACATTAAACAGCTCTTCAAGACATCCTGAGGTTTGTATGACTTACGTGTAAAATGTGCCACATAAGATAAATGCCATAAATAAAATGTGCCAGTAAGCCTAGTGCCTTATCCAGATTTCACTGAAATTTTTTTTTTTTATTAGCCTCATTGTGACTTTTTTAAGGGCTAGAGATAATTCCATTAGTGACTCCTTAGGGAATGGGTACCCTCAAGTGTACTAGTTCCATTGATTTGTATTGAACACAAAGTTAGTAATCCAGGCTCACACAAAAGCTCTGGAGAGTATCTCCTAAGATTATTTCTCACTGAAGTTTACTAAAATAGAAAATACATTAGTATGTGTGATCCTTAAAAATGATATACTTAGATGGTTGGCTTAAAAGTAACTTAATTATAGAAATAAACTCTATTACTTTCCAAGAATCATGGGGCCTTTCTGAGTCAACTTTGCGTGAACAAAGTATATGTTAAAAAGAATAAGCCTGAGGTAGCAAAATATCATGAAATCTCATCTTGTTGTCTTGTTGGCAAGATGTCTTCTGGAGACCCCTCCCACATCCCCACCTTAACAAGCCCCCGCCTCCACAAAAGAGCCAAACTTTTCTGCAACTGAATTCTGACCATCGTGATTTTCTTTTAAAGGGTTTTCACTCCAAAGCATATTTCAGAGTGACACAAGTAGGCTTAGGTGTCATTCCTGATTGTTGGCTGACTCCTTTTCCTTTCTTTTCCCCCTTCTTTTAAAATGGCTGATAAATCCCTCTTTCTGGTTCGCTAACTTTATGCCACGCCTGGTAACCCACTCCTTTCGGCAGTGCTCCTTGTGTTAGACAGTGCAGGCTTCTGTGGCGCCACCTGGAAAGATGCTAGCCATGAACTCTCTGAGGAAGACTCAGGAATCCCTGGAACTGAAACTTCTGCATGGGCTGGTCAAGGAAGGGGGCTGAATTGCTGAAGAGGAATCAGATCAGTTTGGAAGAGGTGTTGTAGGCAGCTTGGTGACTGGGGATCTGTTAAAAAATGGAAAACCTCTGTTCCTCCACTTGCCCTAGCCAGAGGACTCATCAGATAAGGTGCTTATCCACAAAGCTTGCTACTAGTTGGTGTCTGCTACGATGAAGCCTCAACCGTAGCAAGTCAGTTATCAAGTTTCTTCATTTTTCCTTAGTTCACAAAGAAAGCAAGTCTCTTTCTGTGCTGTGGATATGGCTAAGCATGGGGTTTTCTCAGTGAGATGCATTTAAAAGTTTGAATCAGTGAGTTAAGCAGGTTTAGTGCCTTTGAATGTGTACTCGGACATACGAATGACTGAGTCACGTCTTAAACACAAGATTTCCATGGGTCGCCAGCCCGTGGGTGTTTTCTTGCCAACAGCTGTGAGCAAAGTAAGGTAAAAGAATGAGATTCATGGGCTACTCAGGGACACATTCATGATTCATAATTAATTTCCCTGTGATACAGCTTAATTTATAATTTGATAGATGCTACATTGGTCTACAGCTCTAGAAACACCATGAAGTGATACTTAACACATTTACAATGTGAAAACATGATATTCATCTGGAATCACACACCTTTTGTAGCTTTATGCATATACCTTGAGCAGTGACATGTTTCTGCTGACATGAAAGGCTCCGGGCAAAATGATCCCTTTCTTAGCCGTGTCACCTTAGGCAAGTCCATGTTAACTTCCAAGCCTCAGTTTGATTCTTATCTGTAAATCTGGGCCCAGACTGTTTTGAGGATTAAGGGAGATATTGCATGTAAAATCCCTGTGCCTTGGTACCTGGCACTTAGTAAGGGCTCGTTAAATGTCAGCTTACACTCAAAATGCATCTATCTAGTGTCCCCTCCTAAAGAGCTCTGCTCTCTTACGGGTAATAATTACCACTAGATGGGTGACTATTCAACAAATCCACGCTGAGTTGATAAGACAGTAACCTGTTGTATCCCTGCAGGTGGCATGTGTCCATGTAGTGGGGTCTTTCCAGAGATTTCAGCTAGTCCAAGCGTAGAATGCCATGATGGGGATTTTGGACGTTGGAGTGGGAATCTGCTGGGGGGCGGGTGGTAGTGGGGCGAGCTGTTTTACAATCACTCTCTTAATCGTTCTCTAGATCCTCACAACTCTTGTTCCATGAACAAGCCACATCAACCCCACCTCAGCCTTGTTAGAACTGCAGAAATACAGCTATCCCCACCCTGGCACTACTGAATCTGAATCAGTATTTTAACAGATTTCCAGGTGACCTATGCACATTTAAGTCTGAGAGGTCCTGCTCTTGATCACATACTAAATAGAAGATCCAGTACTCTGCCTATGAATAGAAACTTGCAAAAAGATCTAGTTGTAATCAAGAACCTTAGCCGTGAAAACGCACATACTGTTCTCTTTACTTATCTCAGATCTAAACACTCCTTTAATCACTTGCCTTGGGCAACAAACAATGTATAATAATTTAATTCATTTTCCTCCGTCAGCACCTCCTAAAGGAAAAGTTGGGCCAATGAAGAGCTTTTGTGGAAACTGTTCTCTCTCAGGAATGGATAGGAAGAAAAGGGTAGATTTTTATTTTTTATTTTATGTAACTTTGCACTGTTTGAGTTTTTAATACGAAGTATGATTCTTTTTATAATTAAAAAAATTTTTTTAAGTGACCTGGAGGATTTGGCATCTTATTTGATTAAGGCTTATATGGCCAACAGTAGAGACTTTTTAATAAAAGTAGTTGAGAAATTCTTCTAAGATAGGGAATTACCTTTTATTTTCTTTATAATACTGAGCAGCAATAAACACTATTCCATAAGTATAATCACACTTGATGGCACGTAACAAAACATCCCAGCAGGTTATGATTTTGAAGCACAGTTACTCTTCCAGAATGCTATCAGATTATTCATATATGGCTATTTATCATGCACTATAAAAGAGATCTTTCAAAGCTACTTGAAAGCAAGGGAGGAGAAAACAAGCAAACTTCCTTAGCTGTTCATATCTAGGATCTATCCTCTTCAAGATAAAATGCTAAGTCAATAGATGTAAGTTGTAGTATATTACCTCATCCTGTACATGATTTACTGAAGATGGCAAGCAACTAGAAACTGAATTACTTTGGAAGTTTTACTACTGACTGAAAACTCCAGATCTGTATACCTATACCCCTAATAGTGTTTCTGAAAACAATTCTTTGCAGACACGGAAGATACATCTACAACTTTATTCAGCTCTATCAGCATACAAAGCAGGAGTAATCATTTTCAAAATTACCAATTATCAAGTACCTGTTCATCTACCTGAACACTCACGGCCTAAGCTCTGAAAAATCAACCAGTCACTTGACAATCAGTTACACACATTTTAGCCAATTCTTATCATGTTCCTAGCCATTTACTAATTCAGGAGGAGATCCCGACAAATCTAGTGTCTCTTTAGCTTTCATGATCACCTTTGATTGGAGTATTAATTCTCTATCCTACTTCTCAGTGGAAACCACCTCAGCATTAACTTGCCAAAAATGCACCAAGCTGTTTAGCAATTACGTCTTAGCCACGTTCAAGGAGATCAAGGTGCACTCGCATGCCCCGTGCTATGGGTATCTCTCTGATTAGCTTGTCATCTGCTCGGAAGAAGATGTAGGCCGAGTCTCGCATACAGTCTAGCAGGCCAGCTGTTAGCTGCCTGTCAAGCCCTCAAGTGGACAAGTAGTCCAGGAGCAAAAATGTCACTCCTTTGATCTGGCAAGGAGCAGCTGCTGATTTATAGAGTAGGACTTTGTTCTTCCGTTCTATTTTACTTTCTTTCCTAAGGCAGAACCACAAAATCCAGGAGGAAAAAAAAAAAGTGCCGTCCCCAGCAACATCAACAAGCTCTGACAACTGCAACAGGGCTTTTCTTGGCCCGAACAAAGCTCTCAGGCATCTCCTTTGACGCTCACCTTTCCCCCACCACTTCCCCCCCCCCCCGCCATTTTTTGCAGTGCGGTAGTTATTGTTTAATTCAGCTTCTGTAAATGGAATGGACTGTGGCCAGCAAGCCTGGGGCATAAACACACCTGTATGAAAGGAGCCTTATTGTAGCAACCATCTACAAGCAAGCTCGCATGAACCGCACGTTCCCGAGCTCAGAAAGAATGCTCCATTTTTCCCGACAGCAAATTTTACCCTAAGTGAGTTTCTACTTTTGGTGCCACCAACCTATGATGACCACATTTGAACTGTTTCCTCTTCAAGGGCACGATACTTTTTAAGTCCAAGAGAAAAGGGGGTTCGAATTTTTAAATCTGTGAGCAAATAGATCCATCAAAAATGTTTATTCACAGTCTATAATATCCACCATTAAGCCCCGAATTAAACAGCATCCAGAAAGGTTTCTGCAAACGCAGTATCAAAGATGCCATCACGGTGATTTCGTTACCACTGATTTATACTGACACAGGCTTCGCTGAGTAATATATAAGGACGAAAAATCAACAATGAAATCTCCATAAGCCATATGCATTGCCTTGCTAGGAATTAAACTGGTTTCAAATGCATGATCCTGTTCTCAGTGGATACATCTGTCATGGCAGAGATGCCCTGTCAACCAAGTAGAACATGAAACAACATGGCCTTGAGATAAACTGTGTGAAGTCATTAGCCACATGCATGTACGTGTATGTGCGTGTGTGGATGCGTGTGTATACACACACACACACACACACCCCAGGCAATAAACTTTGCCAGAGATTAACAGCTAGCTAAGTTTTCTGTGCTCCTGCTGGAAGGAAGGGTGAGAGAGAGTTAGCAACTCTAAGATACTGGGACATATGACCACACAGGCCAAGGACAGGAATTTTGTGGGTGGCAGGGATGCTGAAAACACAGGAGAAAGAACGACAGCTAAAAAGCCTTGCTTTTCCGTCACGAGGCTGTGCTCTGGTGTTTGTTCCCTTCTCCCCTTTCTCACTTTCCAGGGCAAACAGAGAACTCAAGCTCACTTCTGGCTTTGTCCTCTGCTCCCCTGGGGCCGGTCAGCGACCACTCTGCACCCGCCTCCCTGGTGTTCCGAGAACGCTCCTAGCGGATGCTGTCTCTGGGTGTAAGAGTATCTGAGTGAGAAATGGGGCCCTGGAGGGGACGGTTAGGGGCTGGGAGGGCAGGCAAGGTACAGACGAGCAGGGATTATGTTAAGGCCTCTTCACACCCTTTTTCAGTCCAAAAAAATTTAGAATGAATACTTTTTAAGGTCCGCAGTAACCTGGACATGTCACACGCTGAGAAATCGTCCACATTCTACACCTAACAAAAGACAAGCTTAATGACAGAATATGACAGGTCATATCTAATAAGAAATTATAGATGATGTCTAAATATATAATTATATGACTCTCTTGTTGTCCATACATATATTTAAAATTTCAAATATGCAATTCAGGCCTTGAAAGATTGTTTCTCTTCACAACCACAGAAACGAACTGAAAAATCACAACTGGAGAATACATAATAATTACAAATCAACACAGCCCACACTCAGGAAATAAGTCAGTTAGAGATGTCAAATGGAGGTTAATCACCAAGTTCTTGGAGGAGGGAAGTTGAACCAGATTAAAAGAGTACAGACGACTGGGAACAAGGAAGCAACGCAGTGGCTTGTGCAAAGATACCAAGGCTGACCAGCGCCCGTTTTGTGCAAGGGAGGATGCGGGGACTGAATTCAGTCAGGCTCTTGGTTTTGTCTGGAAGACATAGCTACAGTTAACAGACAAGTTGGTGGAGGGGCTTCTGTTTTTCCAAGTTTATTGAGATATAATTGATAGATAACATTGTGTAAGTTTAAGGTATACAAGGTGTTGATTTGACACATTTATGTATTACAAACTGATCACCACTATGGCACTAGCTAACACCTCTATCACATCACATAATTACCATTTCTTTTTTGTGATGAGAACCTTTAAGATCTATTCTCCTAGCAACTTTTAAGTACATAATACAGTACTGTTAACTTTCCTCACCATGCTGTGCAAGAGATTCCTAGAACTTGTTAACTGTCTCACTGGAAATGTGTATCCTTTGACCAACACCTCCCCCTTTCCCCTACCCAGCTGGAAGTTCTTGAGTGAAAATTTGAACCCCTGAAATTCCTAAAGAGTGGAATGATAAAATATGGCGCTTGAGGAAGATCTATCCTAAGAGCTACGTATGAGTTGGTGAGAAGCTAGCAGCTGAAGGTGGAACACTATTATAATCCAAGCAGAAGGAGGAAATCCAGGAAGCTCAGATTAAAGGTGGTAGTAATATAAAAGAAGTGGGACATGTGGCTTGGAGAACAGCTGGTGAATCGTGCTTAGAGGGCAAAGAAGAGCCGCAAATAAAAAAGATACTCAGAGGATGAACCCAAGAGTTTGTGTTTGGTCTGGTATACAGCTGATGAAGATCGGAAGTAAAAAAGGAATTCCTATTTGTTGTGGTGAAGAGAGGCAACCCCAACTTTCTAGATGATACTTTCAAGTTGTCAGTGGGACTTTCAGTCTGAAAAGCTAGGCAGGCCACTCAAGGTATGGGACGAAAAAAGAGTGAATGGTTAAAAGGAAGCGACTTAAAGTTCAAACCCCTTTAATCTTTTCAAAACTCCAAAACTACATGGATATTCCAGACTGTGACAACAAGTACAATAAACTGCCTAACTACTTCCAAAAATTACTTCCTCTTCATCCAGCCTCCAGATTTTACAAAGTCCCTTATCTAATAATGGCTGGCCAAGTCAATTGTCAGTAAAAACCTTTATTTCTATTCGGTCCCGTTTGCTTTCTCTTTTAATTCTAAAATAATCTGTGTGAGGATTTAGAGGCTGATGGCAATAACATATCCGGCGCACTGTGTACGGCTACACAAGTTGTGTTCCGGTTCATCCTCAGTGGAATTGACTAAAGAATTTTAAAAATTGGATAAAAATATAGGAAAAAAATTTTTTATCAGAAAAAAATAGGAAAAATATAGAGGTTACTGAATGTTTTTAAGCTATAGGATAAAACAATCAAGGGCGGGTTTTCTCCAGGTAGTGACAACTAATTTAGGAGAGAACTGATGGGGAAAAGTGTTACATTGAAAAGGGACTCCATTAGGTGTGATGGCTTCCAAATTGTGTCCTCCTTTCAAACCATATTTTTCTTTTTAAATGGGCTTTTAAAGTGAAAAATATAGCACTTCACCCAAAATGGTGTGGAAACAAATGGTTCTCAAGTCTCTATTCTTCAACTCTGGCCAAACCACCCCACCACCAGCAATCCAAAGCCACTTGGTGGCTGGAGGGAAGGTGCTATGCATGTGAATGTCCCCGTGGCCCTTTCATTTGTCGGTGGGGCTCCTTTTACTGAAGCAGCAGGGGAGACTTCAGAGGCCAGCCCGGCTTGCCAGAAGTGTTGGGGTGGGCCAGCCTCTTAGCCTTCTTCTAAGGCTCCTGCTGCTTTAAAAGAAAGGATGTGGCAGAAGACACACGCAGAAGGTGGCAACATTCTTAGGGCCCTTTATCAATACTACTGCTTTCTTTAAGTTGTAGCTTGGTCTCTTGTTTGAGAGGCTGAGATTTTAGCACTTTTAAAGGGAACCATAAGTGAGAAATCTCCTAGGTGTTAAGCTTTAGAGTGGCTCCAACCCAAAATACGAGAAAAATAAATGAGATTAAAGCACAGAAAATCAAGTAATATTAAGAAAAAGATCCAACAAACAAAATATCATAAATATGCATATATGTTACAGTCTTTCTGTTTAAACCAAATGCTATTTAACCAGTTTAGACTGGCATCTCGTACAGGTGCCAAAGGGAAAAAAATCCAAAGATCTAAAAAATTTTTAAGTTACTTTAAATAAACTAGAGTTCTCACAGCTATACATTTAACAATCATCTTTAAAAATTACTATGAAAACATATCTCATTATGTCAAGAAGAAAAAAAAACTATTCGTAAACACACGTCTTAATATCCTCACATTTACGATGTTCAAACATCAAAGACCAAGTTCCAAATAAAATTTCTTGACTGCCTTTTCTTAATAACAAATTAAACATCTTTTACTTTGACTTGACAGGCGGGTAGCATTCTGTAGCTTCTCTAGAGATGTTACATGCAGTCTTTCCAATGTGACGGTATTACTACCCACAAAATTTTTAGCATCATCCCGTAATCATAAAAAGACATAAAATTTATCTTTATAAATCACGAGAGACTGAGCAAACCAGCAGTTATACCCCACCTGCTTTAGTCCTTAAATATTTTAGCTTTAGAGGGTTAGTTAGTGGATACTCCCTCCCCGATTTGTAGAGAAATAAAGATTCTTTGATTCTGACATTCCACACAGAGCTAGAGTCTCCTGACAGACAAAGAAGCAAACACTCTGGATTGCCGCTTGAAAGACTTCTTCGTGCGTATTCGTAACTCACATCTATTGGAATTTCCTAAAGTGGCTTAACTTATCCGTTAGAACTAGGAATGATGGCATTTGAATTCTCTCTGTTTTCACAGTAAAGACAAAGTAACATCATCATCTATCAAAAGATAATTTAATTTAGAAATTGGTTTCACAGCTTTATAGTAAGGTACATATTAACAAAAAGGCAACTAGCAAGTATAAAGTTAATATGCTAAGTAACTGGGAACACACTCTTTTTTCTGTCTGTAATGGCCTTTCTCCCACAGCTATCTGGTCCACATACCCTTCAAAATTCTTATCAGAGAACATCTCTTTGAGGTAATTTTCCTGACTCCACAGGCTGAGAAAGAAACTTGTGCAGGAGCACTTAGCTCACAGGCCCGTCACAGCCTTTATTCAGAACCATAATCACAGTTTACTTGTCCAGCTTCCCACCAGGTAACCCTAGACAGTAGGGCCACATCTTGATTCTATGGTATTGAAACTGTGTCAGGCATATAGTACATCCTCAATAAAACGTATGGTGAATGAATAACTAAACGACTGAATGAAAATAGGGTTCCTTTATCTTGAAATAATGTAGAAGTGAGAGTGGAAGGATTTTGTTGTCCTCATTTGGCAAGTGGCTGAATAGCTGAATCTTGGATGAAATGGTTTTCCTTACAATGGGGCAGAGCTAAGATGGGAAATAACTCTGGCTTCCTGGCTCTGTGTAGTTATCTCAGAAACAACTATGGACACAGACTAGAGGCGTTTGTTTAAAGGTGCGCATCCATCTGGGCATTAGAGATGCCAGGCAAGGCTGGAGTACAGGGGTGAAGGAAGAGAAGAGAAGGACTGGCCTTGGCAGAAAGTGGGCATCGGACTTTTCTAGGCTGGGGAACATGCGATGTGGTTACATGGGGGCCTGATAAGTCCAGTTGACTGTAGACGAGAGAACAAGCTGAGAGTAACAGGAACCGAGGTCAATGAAGTAGTATGGTGCGTCTGTGCTCTGGGACCAAGGAATAGTGAGTCAGAAATGAAAGGGGAAGATTTGTGAGATGGAGAAAGGAAAGGAGAATAGAAAACCTTCTTTAAAAAAACTTTTTTCCTTATTGTATCTTTCTAAAGAAGCCTCCCCCAAATTGTGCTCTGAAACCCACTGGTGTCAATAGGAGTTTCTCTGAAGTAAAGGTGGGAGGTCAAAGTGCAGCAGGGAAACGACACGAAGTGGAACAAAGTCAAGGCACATTCTTTGCTGCAGGTGATGTCGCAGCCTTGAATAGGTTAAAACAGGTTGCGAATCTCTAAGAAGGGATGATGGTACAAACCAATTCTTAACTTTAGTCATTACGATTGTGAGGGGCACTGGGGTTCCAAGGATTTGACAAACATGAAACAGTATTTTGGTTTTTTCACCGAAATTGTATTTTAAAACCGTTTATCAGTTTGAAAATAGGATTTCCATGTTCTTATTTCCCCAAGTCAGACTCAGAGATGGAGGACCATCTGGAGGGCTCTTGTTTTAGATCTTATCTGTCCATAACCCCATCTCTCGAGATTATTATAAAACCTGACTACTCCATTGCCCTTTGACCCCCTAAAATCTGTGGGCTGAAACTGTTCTTTAGAACTTCTCTGTCCTCAAAGGTAGTTGGATCATTGGGATGACTGAGGCCGGGCTGTTTTCTCTAACCTTTCCCTTTTCCCGCTTTTCTCCTATTTTCCCACTCAATGAAATATTAAAAAAAAAAAAAAAATACCATCACTGGGTATTGTGCTACTTGTGAATAAAATTACTACTTCAAAAATGATTCAGAAACTGGGGACTTATCTTAAATCTAAGAGAATTTATTTTTTTGGCCACACCCTCTGCATCTTTCATTAATCAGAACTGAGACTGAGCTGCGGCCATCTAACTTAGCATGGCTATTACACACATTAGAGACTTCCCTGTACGGAGGGCGGGAGATGGTGAGCAGAGAGAGACAGAGGCAGAGACAAGGTGGTAGGGGCAGTGGGTTGTTAAGGGGAGGAGGCAATGAGAGGGAGAAGGAGAAAAAAAGAGGAAGGCTGCTCCGGAGAAGGTCCATCAGTGCACGTCCAGTGCCCCTCCCCTTCCCCTCCCCTATTCTACTTTCTTGTTTACAGAGTGTACAAGTACAAAATCAGCTTTTACTTATAACTGTGTTAAACATCACCTGCCTGCCCTCTGAACCTCGCTGTCCCAGGATGAGGTCAGCCCGGTGAAGGGCTCGGGTTCTATAAGCAATCCTGTCATTCAGGCTAACAGCAGTGATTCACTCACAGGAGGCAAAAATGACTCAATTGTTGGGCTTATTGACTCCAGGGAGCGCAGCTACTCTGTCATTACCATGGAGTGCAAACACCCTGAGCTCTGTTTTGGTCCACTTAAAATTACTATTTGCTGTGAAGGATTGGCAAAGCAATTCTTAAAATGATGGGGGTGAAAGTCAGGCGAGCGCCATTACGGGCTTTTCCTTCCGTTTAAGCCGGAGTAAGCAGTACAGGACTCGTTCCGAGCCTGACACACTTATTTAACCTTTTGTTCACTTTGCTGTATTAACATATATTAACTGGCTATCTAAGCCCTGGGGGAGGATAACAACCTCATGACCAAATTACGGTTCCATTTACATGGGTAACCTCTCCTTGGGTGGAAATTAAACCCCAACAGAAATACATCGTCGGTCCGGACAGAATTGAGGAGAGATACCCCCAAACCAATGCCAAACGCCAGTTCTGCAAAGACCACAGCAACCACGGAGCGGTCAGGTAAATTATACACTAGGGGAACTATTGGAAAAACCAAATAAATTTAATTAAATAAGTTACAAAATTATTTTCCCGTCTCTTATCTACTCCCCTTGGTTAATATCCACGACATACTGATGCTGCATAATTGCTCTTACGGAATGAATGCTGCAGCTCAGAGCCATAATGAGCTGCCTCTGCACAAAGGCAGCAAAAGTGGTTTCCCTACAGACTTATCTTCTCAATTATTTATACTCGCAACACTTTCACATAATGGCAGTTTTAAAATCAAACAAACAAAGCAAACCGTACAATAAAGGAAGGAGACAAGAAGGTGCAGGGACCTTTCCTTTCTTTTTTGAACACCAGAAGGGAGAGGCAGGCCACAGAGAGTCAGCTGAATTCGGTTCCTCGAAAAGTCTCAGGGGCCTTGCTGCCAGATGACATCAAAGCATCTGAGTTTGCCACCTTGGTGGAGGGTTAGACACGCTCTGCATACCTGCCTTGCTTTTAATCAGTCATATCCAAATATATAAAGGAGGGCAAGCTTAATTTTTTTCCTTTCACAAGTTTGCCTTTGGAAATTCCTAACCAGAAGACTTGACCCTTACCCCCGACTCCTGAAAAAAAAAAAAAGGTGCTAAATGTCAAATGATGTCACTGTCAAAATGATGTCACTGTAAACAGAAAATGTCTGTGTGTGTCACAGTGGTCCCCAGGCTGCAGGGCCAGCCAGTTTTATGGTGCTTGTTTCCACTGTCCACACCTGCCTTTGGTTAATCACTCAAGAACTTATAGACAAAGGAGAAAAGGCTACCTTGTAGTTCTACTACATACAGATACACAAAATAAGATAGAGTCTATTTAAACGCTACAGTAAAATTATAATGCTATTTCTAATACTTAATTTTGGAATCTCTTTGAAATGATCTGTTACTGTTGCCATCAAGTTCCAACTTATTTTGTTCCTAGCACCCCGCTTAGTCACTGGTTCAGAGTAGATGCTCAAGAAATGTTAGGGGTAAAATGTAATCATGTCTAAACTGATTCTTAAATCGTTCAGCCAAAATTAAGTGTACATGTACATGTATACATGTAAAGTATATAAACAGATACAGTGTGTGTGTGCTTATATATATATGGAAGACAGGAAGTACTGTGTACACATACAGGGAGAGAGAAAGTAGGCCACTGTGCAAAACGTAGCAACTGATGAATCTAGATGAAGAATTGTCCAATTCATGCAAATTTTCTATAGATTTTAAAGTTTTTTAGATTTAAATGTTGGGAGAATTTTTTTTTAAATCCACTTTTCACTCTTCAAAAACAGTGGGTTTTCTACACGAATGAAAAATATTCCTGGGAGGGGGAAAAACCGAAAAAAATGCTCCTGGGAGAGTTCCACCTTTGTGCACATTTTAGAAAAAATATAAAAGCCTAGATAATACCAAAAAAAAAGTTATTTTTCCAAGTTAATCTACAGATGTGGTTGAAGAGCTTATCCTTTAAGAAATTAAAAATCAGACATACATTTGGATCTCCATAAAATGTACATTTCATATAAGATTTTCCATTAAACAAGCACGGGTTCCAGCCTTTAGGAGGTAGTAACCATCTTTACTTAAAGAGTTATCCTCATCAAGTAATGGCCACTCATATGTCTGTGACTGAAGATATTCACCATCCATGCCAATGAAACACAGTTTTTATATCACCCACCAGCCAGTTCCAAAGAATAAAATGTTAAAGCAACAACTTCTTTAAAATCCTGCAGGGAACGATTATAATGACACAGTAAAAATAAGAATTTAAAAAACCTCAAAATTTGTCTCTTGCAACATGCCTGTATGCACACACACTGACCCTATACACACACACATGCACGCACACACACATATACATACACTTGTTTTTCATTAACCTACCTTGTACCTTATAAGTTTAAAACTCTCTTAATTTGATCACAGTTAAAAAAAAAATTAAGATTTTTTTCCCAAGCACACAGGTACTACTGTGAAAGGTCAGAAGGAAAAAGCAGACCATGCTGAAAGGAAATCAGACCGTGATCCCTAACCTGCCTGAGGACAGGGTCATGGGGGGCAAGCAGCTGGGGCTGGGTTGGGATCCGCCATCTTGTTTTGCTCCACCCCCAGGAACTGAATGACCCGAATGTCATACTGTGGCCACACGCTGCTACTTACCCCTCCTCATGGCCATCAAGAGCTGGGAATGAACCACATTTTGTTGGCTATTTCCTCTCTTCCCGCTTCTCTTACCTCCAAGATCAAACCGTTTGGTGAAGTGGTAGGAACTGAGAGGCTGTGGACCCAATTCTATTTACCGATGCAAAATGACACCCTACTGTTTGGCTTTCCAGTGGCACTAGCCACCTTGAACACCGAAAATGATCTTTCTAGGTGTGTATGTGTGGTTATGAGTTGGACAAAAGATAAAGGATAAAGGGCAATACATGGAGAATGAAGATGCTGGTCAGAAAACTCTTGTGTGAGAAGACTCAAAACACGTTCTTGCTGTAGGCAAATATAAATCTGAGTGAACTTTGACAGTGTTGTAAATATATCCTAAATTGTGAAGAACACCTTTTTCAAAGACACTAATGCAGTAACTAATATTCGATGAATCATTATGTGAAAGATTAGTTACACATTGAGGTGTAGAAGGGAGTTGGGTAGTTTTTATGTTTTCAACCATGGGCAAGTTCAGGAGGGAAGTCTCAGATTTTGTGAACGGACTCCAGTTCATCTGAAATGCACTTTCTTTGGCAGTCAAAACTGATTTAAAGGTCAGTAGATTATGGGTGAATGTGAATTGGTTTGGAGAGTAAAACCAAAAGCTGACTGGCGTGAGAGGGTGTGACTTTCATCCCTCTGAGGGACGCCAGCCACTGATGGGAACAGAAGTTGCTATCAGTGGCTTGAGGGCAGTAATATTAAAGGGCCCTCAATTCCCAAACGTTACAGATTTGCAAGAAATCTTAACCTCGATTTTTTGCAGCTTTCCTCAACCGCAGTAACAGAGTCTCTCTGAGTAGACCAGCCAATTAACCAAGCATTTAAAAAAAAAACCCACAAATCTATAGCAATAGCTTTGCAGGACAGAAAGAAAGATGTGTGAAGTAAACACTTAATCGTGGTTGTAAATGCTCTGATTCAGGATGTCTAAGAGCTAAAGATGCTGAAACAGGCTATGGTTGAAAAAACTAATTAAAAAAAAAAATCAGAAGAAAGGACATATTTCTCTCCTTTCCTGTAAGTATCCTGTATATTTGCTTTTATGTTGTGGTTCACGGTGACCAGCCTTCTGCTTACCCTTGACTGGTGGCAGATCTGATAAGGCATTGGCACAAATATGTTGAGCCTGGTTTACAAATTGTTTTGCAACTTCCTTTCCCAGATAAACATTATCCAAGTACAACTACTGGGAAAAAAAAAGTTGTGTTTACTTGTCCTAGGCTTAAGGATTTTTTTTCCCTCTAAATGTTCCCTCAGGATGCTGGCTTGCAACCTAGAAAAAGCTTGGATTTCAGCTTCAGTCTCCAAGGTATTCTACTGTTCAGCCGGGGCCGTGTGCAGGGAGGGAGGCTCTCCACCTTGCTGATTTAATTAACAGGATTCTTCTCATTATTATGGGGATTTAGTTTCTTCTTGCCTTTCAGTGTTTGGGAAACACTGATTTATGTTTTATATTTAAAGGAAAATTTATTGTTCTTTGACAGCTGAGGCTCGGTAAATTTCTGGCATCGAAGGGACCCCAGGGAGGTGTCACAGTGGCCCTGCCCTGCCCACCTCTACACTGTCATCTCAAGGGCACCCCTCCAGAAGTGAGAAGACCGTCAGCTGTTCAGTGCCCACCCCGCTCCTCCTCCTCCTGATAATTATGCCAGCAGGGGTTGGCCTGTTCCTATTTACGAATGGTGGTATTAGTAGGTTGATCAGTAAGTGTGAATCACTGATTCATTTAAGAGAAGCAAGCAGTCCATGAATCTTTGGACTGGATCTAATCTCTTGATTAAATGGAGCTCATTGAATTAAGTGGTAGATGGTGCTGTACTTACTATGATGACCACGGCTGAACCAAAAGTCAGGGTACCCTTTCTAAATCAGATAATATTTATTTATTACATATAAAAATACATTTGAAGTTAGAACTCTAGAAAATCTGACATGGATGGTCACCAAGATTCGACTGGATCATCATTCTTCTAAACTACACAGTCCATCAAATTCTGATTTGGAGAAAAAGTGAAACATTTAGTGAAAACTCTGGAAGACTCAGCAAATTTATATTTTAGGTGAAAGATTTCAAGTGTCAGTTAAGGGCCATAATTTAAATATAATCGAAATCTTTTCTAGGAGGGTTTCAAAATTCACCTTCATTCATATTGTTATAATTAACATCTATCAAACTAGGCACTAAACTTGCATACAAGTGTCTTTTTATTTAATTCTCACAAAAACCTACTGAAGCAGGCACTATTATTAGCATTCGCATTCTCTGGTTAGGAAACTGAGATTCGGCAAAATCCAATAATATAGCTAAGGTCACAATGTTAGTAAGTGGCAAAGGTGGGACTCAAATCCAGTCCCTCCTGACTTAATATGGTCTACATGGATACATTATGCTGCCTCCGGGGTTTATATAATGATACTGAAAAGAAGCTGTTATAGGCTGCACTGTGCCCCTGACCCCATTTATATGCTGAACCCCCAATCCCCAGTACCTCTGAACATAACTGCATTTGGAGATAAGGTCTTTAAAGAGGTGAGTTAAAATGAAGCCATTAGGGCAGGACCCTAAATCATGTGACCTGTGTCCTTATCAAAAGAGGAAGAGGCACCAAGGATGCAGGTGTGCCAAGGAAAAACCATGTGAGGAAAGGTGAGAAGGCAGCATCAACAAGACAAGGGAGAGGCCGTTGAAGAGACCAAGCCGGACGACACCTTGATCTTGGTCTTCCAGGATCCAAAACTGTGAGAAAATACGTTTCTGTTGTGTAAGCCACCCCGTGTGTGGTGTTCTGTTAGGGCAGCCCCAGCAGGCCACTGCAGAAGGTGACATGGAAACAAGAGCCGGAGGAAAAGCAGAAACCAAATTTCTGACTTGAAAAATGGTCACTTCCTCTCTCACTGCTGGAGACACCCTACCCTTGGTGGTATTGGCTCCTGTCACCCTTCCATACACACTGTGACTAGCTCTTATTTTCCACTGCTGAGTGAGTGACCGTGGTAGAGCGGTCAATGGGATGGCTAACGTGCCTGGGACAGAGTTAGGAGATGGAAGCCATTTTGTGAGACAGTGTTAAACCATCAGAGAAGGGAAAAGGAAGAGGGCTGGTGAAACATGTGGAGATGGCTTCTGGAGTTATCTAAAGGACCTGCCTGCATGTAGCCCCTGACCCGAACACAACTGGGGGCTAGCAAATTAGGAATATTGAGGGTTACTTTTCCTGCCTTCTCAGGAGACGTCAGCGGCTCAAACAAGTGGTCTGACTGGTGGAGAAAAAAATACCCTAAAATAAGCTTTCACTCTAAACCTGATTCAACAGGTCCAAGCTAATTTTCTCATTCATCAGTTATGCAGGATTATATGAGAGTGGTTCTTTTAAAATCTGAATTATCTTTTTTTTTATTCAGGGTGTCTCTCAAGAGCCCCAAATTCAGAACATAGCTCTGTCCTAAAAATTCAGGCTTCTTGAGTTTTCTCACAAAGGAAATCCTCAACAGATTTTTATCTTCAACTATACTCTAGGGAAACACCTGGGTGAAATGTCACCTGGGGCCACCAAATCATCATCACACTGAACATAGCCTGAAAGAGTTTCAGGTCAATGGAAGAAGGAAGCAAGAGAACACTTGAAGAAAATGAACACGATGGCAAGAAGTCCATGCTGTAGATGTGGACTGGACTTCTGTACACACGGGGAAGAGTTTCATGACAGAAGACTCTCCCTGGCTATTCCATCTCTGCCTTATCTACAAGGAACCCCATTTCCATTCTCCACATGGTAAAATCTCCCTCCAAACAGTCTCCTGCCTCTCCTGTTTCATGTCCTTCCTCTTATTAATAGTCGTTGACTGCTTATAGAAATCTTGAAGATACAAGTCTTAATCCCAGTGAACATAGTTTTATTCAATGTCTGCTGCCGACTTGGCAGTGCACCGAGGGCCTTATGGGGAGGCACACAAAAGAAGAACTTGTATGACAGGCCACATTTGCCAAGTGAAAAAAGCACTGGATTTGGAATCAATTTCATGCCCTAAGGATCTCCTAATTTAATTGGAGAAACAAGACATGTGCCTATCCATCAACCTGTTACATTTTATGTGGTGAGAGAAACTGCACCGCTTACTGGGGTGTTAGAGGCCTGGGTTTGAATCCCAACTACATCACTTTGTGGTTTTGGACAAGTTCTTTAACTTTTCTGTGTCTAATCTCTGCAAAATGAGAATAAATTATATGACTGTCCTTAAAGAACTGCCTTGAAGATACAATGTACTGGAAAAGCATCAGAACATCATTTGAGAATTACCTACCCCCCCCCTCAAATTTTAAGTCATTCTAAAATAAATTTCCAAAGTTTACAATCCTCCAAACACTGGAAGGCATACACAGATGAAAAGATTGACTCTTACTCTCAGAAAACTTAGATTTAGCAGTATAGAGAGGACCATGCTGCAAGATGAAGGAGTCTCGGTGGCTGCAGAGTGGTCACTGGTGTGCAGAGAGGGTGGATATAATGTGGGTGAGAGGGAGGAGGATGGGAGGCTGTGGGCTCTTCCTTCAAGGATTCCGGTAGGTGGAAATGGGAAGGTTAGAAGGAGGGAGGGAGAAGCCTACCAGGTAGAGGAAGCAACTTAAGCAAATGCCCAGAGAGAGCAAGAGCTTCTAGCTAAGATGCTTTGCAGAAAAGGTACTGGACTGAAGTAAGGAGATACATTTGAATCCTGGTTTGCAGTTTCTTAGCTATTTGACCTTTCTGGTTCACCACTTCTCATTTGCAGAACAGCGACGATACAGAACTCGTAAGTATACTGTCAAGATGAAATAATTAGGTAAATAGTTGGCATATTTGGAATATTACACATTGTTAATGTACTTTTTTTTTTTAATCTTGGAAAGGGTAATTAGAAGAACTCCCAATAATACTGAAAGAATCTTAATTAGTTTCTAGGTTATGTGCATAGTGGCCCAATCACAGCACTCATTTCTCCTATCAATTAAACACTAGAGGAAAAGCTTCAAAATGTATTTGTTATTAACTTGCACTTAGTTGTTCTTTTATCGACAACGAAACACCATTGGAACGTCACTGGGGAAAAAGTAAATAGTAAGTGAATTTTCAGCTGTTTCTTTAGGTTTTGTCTTCTGGGAGTTTTGTCTCCCTACACGGGCGTGGATAAACATAGACACAATGGGTGGACCTTTGCTCAGAGCACACAAATTATTCATCTAAATAGTTAAGCATGTAAGAATAACGTTCTAGTTATTATTCCTTGAAGTCAAAGACGATGGAAGAAGCTAAAATAGCTAGTGGCTAGAGGATGGGTATTCATGTTGGAGAAAGAAAAAGGAGGAGAAATGGAGGCTAGAGATCAAAGTCCCAGAAACACTTAGCAACCTGAACTTCTCTTTAAGAACTGTCTTTTGAAAAAAAAATTCTTAGAAATCTTATAAGAGTGAGGGTCAGAATGATGCAGAACCTATTCTGCTGACTGATTAAAAGAGATCTGCTAAAACTCTTTATTTTGAGCACGTATGGATGGTGGTTCTAACTATGGATCCCAAATGTTGGAGAAAAGACCTCCGTGCTGACTTCTGGCACGTGACGGTTTCCAATTCCTTACTTTTTCCAAGTGGAGAAAGGAGAACTACAATCTTGACCTAGTTCAGAATAGGTAGATGCTCAGAAATACCTGTTCTCTCAGGGTAAAATAATTAAGAAATTACATTAATTATGTCCTTAATTTGAAAAAAGGGAAACTCATGCAGAAGCCACGCGGAGGCACGCTGCTCCACATCTTTTATCTGGAATGAAACTGACCAATCGGACATACACGGGTGGAGGTTCAGAATGAACCAACTC
This sequence comes from Camelus ferus, assembly GCF_009834535.1. NCBI lineage: Eukaryota > Metazoa > Chordata > Mammalia > Artiodactyla > Camelidae > Camelus > Camelus ferus. Next base: position 25,721,593 of record NC_045701.1, on the reverse strand, counting down.
TCAGGGCTGGAATGTTCCAGAAAAGCCTGTCTTCTGTTTATAAAAGCATGCCTCCAAGGTTTCAGAAGAAACAGAAAACAGAAAAAAAAAAAAAAAAAAAAAAAAAAAACTTGTTCAGTTTCAACACTGAAGAACCAAATAAAAGTAGTAAACTTTCTTTTTGTTAACCAAAAATGGTATATGAAGTCTCTAGGATGCAGCCCCTGTAGACTAAAGCCGCCCAACCACCTTCGATAAATTTGTAATGAGATGTTTGCCCTGGTAACAGGTATCGCCAAGGAAAGGTGTCCTGTAGTGCCAGTGAAATACGTGAGGCTGACTCGAAGAACTCTGCGTAGCCCCTTACATTACATCAATCACAGGGCCAAAAGGAGAAGCATGGAAAATAAAAAGAGAAATGATCAGTTCCAGCGGAACAGGAAGTATAAGCATATACTCCGTTCAAGAGACAGTCACTCAGCTTGTTGGGTAAGTCATTAACTACACCCCAGAACTCAGTTTTCCAGATACTGTATGCTGTTTTATGTGATTTGGAATCATTTCAAGGAATTGATCTTCATGGCGTTTTTCAAAGGAAAACACAACCAAGGCGCCTTGTCTCTTACTTGAACTTATGGAGCTCAAGGTCGCTTTTGCCTCATTGCCTTTGTCTTTCTACTCTTGACCCACAGAGGGAAAGAATGTGGTCCACCTAAGGCATGAGCCCACCTTCTGAGCTGCTCCCATAGCCTGCATTTCAGCACCACTTAGCAATAAATAACTACACACTTAGCACAGTGTGGCGACTGGTATACTAGCGACATCCCAGCATCATTGAAAAAGATGAAATCTGAATGGTCTTGCCAAGCAGAGTACATTTAGATAGCCAGCACTAAAACAGAAAGAAACAAAGACCCCAGCACTGATCAGAGAGAAGAGGGAAAAGCAGCTACAGAGAGAAACCAAAGAAAGCAAAAAGGGAATCAAAAATGGACTTAGTTTGCCCTTCAGAGTGAACACTTGGTTTTGGGAAATCTCACCATCAAAGGTCCGAAATGAAGAGATATTCTCCGAATATCCAGTGTGCTCTGGTCACTGACGCGGCTCATATGGGAATGCATACGCTTAAATACCATTTTGACAAGGGATATCATTTTCACTGAGCAAAGCTGCCTCCATTTATCTTAAAGATTTAACCTGGGCTCCTTCCACAGCATAAGGGAACATTTGGAAAAGGAGACGGGAGAGCGTTGGGTTCAGAGTCACACACTGAAGGTCTAGCCCTGTCTGACACTCTGGAGCTTGGCAGCAGGGCAGCTCAAGGCACCAAACCTTGAAGAGCCTGCATTTCCTCATTTGTAAAAGGCAAATAGTAATTTAAATCTTGTTTACTTCACAGGGCTGATGTGAGAATCAAATGAGACAGCATATATAAAAGTGCCCCGAAAACTGTAAAGGGCTATAAAATATAAGGCAATGTGGTAAAGAGGTATTTCATTAAGGAATCAGAAGGTTTTTTTTTTTTTTTTTGACCTGATTCTACATTATAACTCCTGAGATCCCTTCTTATTGCTCTGAATGTCAAATTTTATGGGAGTTCATTTAAAAGGGCAGAAGCAAACAAACAGAAAATCCTAGAGGGGTATAGTCTAATCTTTTTGTTCTCTCATTAATATTCTGTATGAAATTGTGTTAGTCCCTTAGGAAACCTCAGTTTGTCTCGTCTTTGTAATGGACATAGGGCAACTTTCTATGCCAGTTTTTAAATTATTTAGAAGAAAGTCTCCAGAAATATAAGCCCTTAATAAAATCTGAAATTATGAAAGTCCTCTAGAAACGAACAATGCAAAATCTTACCCCTAAACAATATTTATTCTTTGAGTCGTAAATCTCATTGCCAATAATACATCACAATTCTGTCTGCGGCAATAAATGGAAAACAAGCTGCGTGTACAATACAAAATACGCTCAGTTGCTGGAGGGCACAGAGAGGTACCTGCAATGCCACCCGAATTTAGGCCGTTATACAGTAAACCAAGTGTGAAGTGACGAAAGGATAGCAGTTTGCCAACGAGCTGGATGTTTTCAGATTTGGGCCCACTGTCCCTTACTCCTTCCTCATAGTATCACCCAGTTCTAAGGGTCTCCTGCCATCTGTGATCATTCTGCTGGGGAAACATGACTCAGTCAACGTGTGGATTTGATACCAGGATTTGACATCAGGCTTACAGACTGCAGGCTTCCTACTAGCTAGTTTATGGCCACCATATATCCTTCAGGAAGGGTCAACCCCCCGCCCCCCGCTACCCAAGATCCAAGCCGTCGTGCAATGTCCTCCGAAGCACCAGCTGAACTAACAGCACCTAAAATGCATAGATACAGTACTGATCCTCACGGAGGTGCTTTAGCATGACCAAGGAGCACCTCCATACAGATCATGTGCTCTGGAGAGAGGGAGGGAGGGAGAGAGATTGAGAATAAGAATAAGAAGCGCAAAGAGAAGAAAACACAAACAAAACTGGGAGCCAAAGTCTTTCTTCGCTGGGTCTTGTCAGTGGCCTCCCGCCGGAAAAATCCTACCCCAAATTCCCAGCCATTAATGCTGGTGGCGTTGGTTTTTTGTTCACCTTGACACGCTCAAAAGGGTAGCACAAAATAGTCATTTTAAATAGCCAAATAGCAGGCCAGGCCACGTAACCTCCCTCCGCACAGGTTTGGCTGAAACATCTGTGGGAAAAGGGGCTGCAGAGAATGCAGTGAGACATAAGCAATGAGAAAACCTTTCTATCCTCTTCAATTACTCAGAAATGGGAAAGGAGCATCATTTTCAAAAGAACAAATGCTACACAAGACATGCCCTTTAAATCCTTTTTAAGGCTCTGTGACCTGTGAAACTATCTGCAGTATCAGCAGGAGAAAGCCCTTTCCAGAACAAATGCCCATGTTTTATGTGTACTGTATTTGCTAATCATTACTTCATAAGCAAGAGTAGATATACAGTGGGGCTATAAATAATGGCGGAATGTAAAAGTGAATTGATCTGTCTGGCTATCTAGTAATACTCCTGGCACAAGACCAGTCTTGAATGACTGCCAACTACCACGGAGCCAGCCAGTGATTTGTCTGGGGGTCCTGCCCTGTCAGGCAGAAAACAGTCTTAAAGCTGAACTCCCACCACCGCGCGCACTGCCTAGATGGCGGCCGGGAGCGTTCCCCGCGGAGTCCCTTCCACAAGATCCGGCCAGACGTCACTGAAAAAAAAACAAAAAAAAAACCGGCGGAAAAGAAAGCAGAGCACACAATCGAACCAAACCTAATGCAAAAATTAATAAACACCGCAAGAAGCAAGCTGGGGGTCGTGAGAGAAAAATAGGAAGACACATCTCTAGCCACCCCACATTATAAAGGGGTCAGTGAGAACTGAGGTATGCGCAGGGGGTTATTACGGTTAAAACACACGGACTCACCACGAACCTTAATCCATCTGGTGTGTCCAACTTGACCTTGACTAGCCAGGGGCCTGGGCAGGCGGGGTTTGCTGGGACCTTCCGCTGCAAGAAACTCCTGCACAGTTCTGGATATTTCAGCAGCAAGGCCAGCGGATTAGCTCAGCCCACCCCCACGTGCTTTGCCGGCAAAGAAGTGGGGTGGCTCAGAGCGGTTAAAAAAATCTCCTTTGCAAATGCAGATACAATTATGGGTTGATCATTTCCCCTCATCTCTTACCAGGCTACTGTTTTCACCCCACTCTCTTTCGAGTGATCTCAGGACTGACAGCACGAACCACTCTTCCCTGCCTGGACGCGGTGAGGCAGCTCCGGCCAGCACTCACCTCGGCACACCTTGCAGGGATGCAGAGCTGTACCTGACTGGCCCTGCTTCTTGTATCCCTCAAGGCTGTTTCCCAAGTTCTTTGTAAGACCAGCCTGGCTGGAAAAAGAAAGAAAAGAAAAGAAGAGAAAGAAGAAAAGAAACACAATAAAAAAAAGAAGTAAAATAAAGAGAAGGATAGAAGGAAGGGAAAGGGGAAAAAAGTAAAAGAAAAGCAAAAAGAAAAAACGAGAAAATCTCATCAAATGAGATTCTCATTTCTCATCCAGCCTCTGCTAGGTGCACTTGATTCATGGGCTCCGGGCAGAGCAGGCTCCGCCTGAGTGTTTATTCTACATGTGCAACGTCCTTACGAGCAGATAAAGTCGCAGAGAAGGCTTTCGTGGCGATAGAGGGGTGCCCCATGTGAAGCAAGGAGTTGCTAATTATTTAAGGATTGGCAAGTTGCATTTCCTCAAAGTCATGCATGTTTATGGCTCAGAGACCACAGAAGGGTGAGGCAGCTGCTTTGTTTGGATCTATTTTTTTCCATTTTTTTTATTGAATTTCATAAATACCAACCAAATTCAAACAACACTGATTTAGATTTCACCTCATCACTTAAAATATATTTTGCCGAGTACAGTCTGTGCAGTAATCCTCTGCTCTACTTTAATTTGGTTTTAATTTTATAGGCCCTGTTTTAACTGCATATTTCCAGACCTTTATTTCCCTCACAGCTCTTAGCAAAATGGTAGCTCATAAACACAAGCTCGGCTGTATAGACTTTGCATTTCATCCCAAAGTATTTCCTTTTTTATAGCCGTGGTCTTTCCATCTTAGTGCTGTGAGCTCGGGTCACAAATCTCTCTGCTATTCCAGTGTGTGACATCTTCGCTCGTTTGCCGCTGCTCATTAACAAACAATACTGCTGTGAAATTGGTTTAATGACAAAGTAATAAAATTGCTATTCTGCTCACAGATTGCCTGAGGCACTTTGAGCTCCTACAAGGCTTACTGTGGGTGCCAAGATACATTAAGCTGCTTATTCGTAAAAACTGCATCATCCGTTTTTTTCACAGGTTTTCTCCCTTTCCTATCCAGCCCTGCTTCTTTTTATCTTCAAATAAAAAGATATATTTGCTTATGTTCTTCCAGGCTGTCAAATTTTTACTCGCATGCATATTTCTGGAAAATGAAAGTGTATTTCATTTCTTTCTTTCTTTCTTTTTTTTTTCTTTTCCTGGAAAGGTCACTCTGTCCCTATTGCAAGGTTGTCCCCGGACGGAACATCCACCGCCTACAACATTAAAGCGGACTTATTTTCGCACATTACGTAAGTGGGAGCCAGGGTCGTTAGAACCTATTTTGGGACCGCGAGGGAATGTAACTATTTATGGAATAGGTTTTACCTTTTCCAAAAGCAAGGTCTGGAGAATCCTTCCCATTTCTCTTCTCCTATTAAAACTGAAAAATTTACACGAAAACAACCCACACAACTCTAGTAGTGACTACTCGTATTAATATTTTATGAATAATAAAATATGTCTGCATGAAAGCAAAAATCTTCAGCAGGAACCTGTTTTCCATAATGAATTACATGTTCTGGGAAAGTAGCCTTTTTCCATTTGTCTAATGCCCATCCAGACCTGAAAATTTACTGCGGCAAGACAATGGGGAAATAACCCAATTGCGGTTTGACAGGTGGGCAGGTCTTGATAATTATGGCCAGACATCTTAACGCTGTGCGACTGATGTAAATAAACATCCAAAGCACAGATCAATATTGCTTTCCTACTTTTGCATTTTGAACAACACATGCTAGCAATTTACATCCTTTCTCTCTTTCTGGCTGATTGGAAAGGCTGCATTCATTTAAACACATTGCATGCGTACACACACTCCACATATTTCATTTAAAAGTATTCAATACACCCAACAGCCAGAACTGTACTTTATAATCACATTACGGTCACCTGCTGGTATATTTCTATTAATTATGTAAACTGATATCTCAAGAGCTCCAAAAAGCATCTGAATTGGCCATTCGAATACCTGCAACACCTAGATGCTAAATTAAACACAAACCAGTTGGCAAAAAGAGGAACTGTCAAGAATGTGGGCATCTCTTTCTCCTATCTATGCGCTTGGCACGCTTTACAATTTCATGAACTGTAGGTGTTTCCTCTTCTACATGCATCTGACCTCATAAATCTCAGGAACTGGAGATTTTATTACAGCAGCCAAAAGATTTGCAAGGCCTGTCAATCCTGCCGAGGGGCTGACCCCCCTGAAGATAGGAGAGGGCCTGGAGCGGTAGGAGGGGTCTGCTGTGGGGAAGCATGTCAACCAGGGACCCAGAAATCAGCGGCGTGAGGGAGCAAGGTGAATGGCTACCACCAACGGGCTCACGGGGTAGGAGGGCTGGGGAGAACCTGGAAACAAGGGAGGGATGGGCAGAAGGGAAGGAAGGAATTGGAGGCTCCGAGTGGGAAACAGGTGAAAGGAAAAAAGACGCCAAACACAGATAGGATGATCATAAAATAATACCTATACCTCATTTATTCTAATCTTCAGATCGTACTCATCTTCGAAAGGAAATGTTATCTACTGTTTCAAGAGCCCAGGATGAGTTCATCAGATGTGTTGCTTCTCCCACAGCTTCCTGATGTTAACATCACCTTTTTTCTTTTCTTAAAAAAAATCTTTAAGAAATATGAGAGTGAGAGAGATAAGGAGGCATGCCCACTGTATTGGGGGAGGGTTTTTTTTATTTTATTTTTAACACCTTCATTGTGGTTATGACTCCTGTACAGTAAATTACACATATTTCAGATGTACAGTTTGATGAATTTTGACAGATGTAGACACCAATGAAACCACCACCCAATGTATTTTAAAATAAGAAACAAGGGACTACAGAGGAAGTGACCAGGAGACTCAGGGATGTCATGTTAGCTTAAATCTCTGAAAATAACCCCTGTTCTCTTCTTTAAATGTCTTAGGATGCCTGTAATAAGTCATTTTTCTCTGTATTTAGAAGCCTGCAATAGATCCTATTAGCTGTTTGAACCTCAATGGTATACATTATAAAACTCGGGTATTTAATTTTAAACATTTGAGAAAATAACAGAGATGAACAAAGGCTTAGAGGAAGAGAAAGTACCACAGGAAAGATAATATTTAGAGCTGGCCAGGATTTCTGGTTTTCGTGACCGTTTTGCCATGACACTAACCACCCTCAACTATGGGGATTCAGAAACCACCAAGTACTCAAATTACCAGAGACATTTCTCTTCTTTATTTTGTGAACGTCTCTATAAAATATTCCACCATCAAGAGCATTGAAAAGCTTGTGAAAAAAATAAAAATCATACATAACCATGTGAGGAACTATTTACAGAAAGGAAGTTAGAAATTCCTGCAATTCAGTCTCTGTGTCCTACCCTTTAATAAATGATATTTATTTGTCTCTCACTCTACACAGAAAAAGGCACAGGGTTTTTTTCCAGGAAGAGAAGGAGAACAGAATATGTGCTATAGCAGCAATTGAAATAACAACAATAGTAACGAGAGTTACTTTCTGGAATTCCTACCGCTGTGTGCTACAGTTCTCTCAACAATATTTGGACTCAAAGGCATTATTTCAGTTTGAGCGATGGGGAAAACTGAGGCTCCAACTTCAAGTTCAAACAGAGAGTTAGTAGTGCGAGACCACATACAAGCTCAGATTCTCCTCGTTCCAAAATCTGTCCTTCCTAGTACATCTTGCTGCCCTTCCTAAGAAATGACTTGTGAAAAAGTACGGAGTACCACCTGTGAGTGCCTGCAAACCAGGGCAAGACTACAGATTCTTCCAGCTGATGCCAATCAGCTACGCACCCTGTTACCTCACCTTCGATATAAACAGAGATTTGAAAAGAGATGACCCTCATCTGAGAGACAGTTAGATAATATCCAGGAAGTCCTTAGATGCTTTCTAAACAAAGGTGTTGTCGCGCTTGGCTTAGTTAGAACTAATCAAAACCAGCATCTCCTATCTTCTCTTGGCCGAGGACCGCATCATTAACTCTGCGAAGCGCGTGGAAAGTGAGGCGCACTGTTTATAAAGAGAGCTAGAAAAGAAAATAACTCACAGCTCATGTCCAACTGATCAGAGGGTATTCCATTACACAAGTTATTGATAAGAAAAACAAATAATCATTAATTATATAATTATGTCTGTCTGTCTTCCTTCGTAGATGGGAAATGCCATGAGGGCAGGGATTCTGTCTCTTTGATTTGCCAATATCTCTCTAGTACTTGGCACCATAAATGTTTATTATCTGACAAACTGCCCAATCGAATATTCCTACCAGTGGAGGAAAGATACGGATACTTCCCTACTTCAAGAATTTTCACTTACACATGTCTCATTCTTGTCAACGGGGGAATGTCACTGCTGTGAGTCAGTGGGGTGGGAGAGGAGGGGGACTAACAGAAAGGGACGGGAGTAGAGCCCTCTCCCAAAGAGCAATGGATACAGGGCCCCGGCTGGGGGCGCCTGCTCTGACCTGCGGGGGAAGGCAAACGAGCTTCCCAGTGCACGCCACTTTCTTCTCATTTTTCCATTTTATTTTGCTGCCCAGCTACATGGAGTGAGGTACGCTTCCAACACTCCACGATGAAATTCAGAAGAGAGTACTGTGTAGGCACTTGTGGGTATGGTAGAGACTCTGTGTCTAATTATAACACTGAACTTGAAGGAAAACATACTCTATGTTCTAAACCATCGCTGTAATGATTCCGTACCTTTGTCATTTACATTTGATGCTAACCCGTAAGCTCCATGAGGGCAGAGGGTCCGTTCTGTCCCAGCCCTGAAAATGCCTTGCCTCGCACAGTTCCTGGCACCATGAGAAGTATTTGAACAACAGTCGGTGCTCAATAAATATTTGTCAACAGACTGAATGTGTGGTTTTGAAGGAAGCAGCGAATCTAATTCCCTAATTATATTTTATGCCAGCCAGTATTAGGTTCAGTCTGGATTTACTAAACACACACACATTGATGACAGAGGTGACAACTCGGCAGACTATTGGCTGGCAGGAAGAAGCCAGCTGAGGATCGGAATTTACCTACAGATGATATACCAGAAAGAGAAGCGGAGTCGATCGCACAAGGAGTTGCTACATGCAATATTTAGAGATATACAGGAGTCAAAAGGAACTACCAAAATACCAAAGAACTTCCAGCGACACTGGGAGATGTCACCAAAGCTGGCAGGGGTCTCTGAGTCATGAGGGAAGCTGCAACCAAAGGCTTTTCGACTAAGCACATAAGGCTGCAAGTTGAGTTAAAAAGATGCAAACACATATGTTTAAAGACCCTCGTTTTAAGCATTAACACTTGTTTCCCATTCTCATGCCCTCGGCGTCTAGGTTTTTTATATCTTGCGTTCTGTTTTGTTTCCGAGGTTATATTTAGCACATTTAAAAGACATCAAAATAATTTTCAACTTGTTTCTGAAAACAAGAAAAAGAAGTTATGAAAGATTTGCCAAAATATTGAGGCTGCTAAGGAAGAAAGATACAAGAGTAATCCTGAATTAGGTCCCTGGTTTTAAATGTAAATATTTACATGCTGTTCATGTATGTTCCCCATATATGTGCACCATTTCTATCAGCTTGAACATGGGTATGTTTATCTGTAGCACTGCATAGCATGTGAAGTACATAAAGGAAATTAGACCCTTCCTTGTGGCCTTGGTATTGTTTTTATTATCCAGTTTCCACCACGATGAAAAATTATGTGGTTCAAAGTTGCCTGTTACCCTACTGGGTATCAAAATTGCATCAAAATGCAGTGAGTAAGTGATTTCCTTCGCACTCCCAAGTACCCACATTTTTTTCTGAATTGGTTCAGCCCATTCTTAATGACTATGTTTAAAAACATTTCTAGGAATTTTCCTTTCACTAGTTTTGATAGATTCCTTGACTCCATTCCCATAAAGGGAATATAACTCATCTTAGTTAAAGTAATTGTCGCGAAGGACAGTCAAATGATTAAAATTTGTCATCAGCCAAGAGAAGAGAGTAGGAAAAAAAGCTTATAGCAGCAAACTCAATATATCACAGGGAAGATAAACAAACAGTTAACATGTTGAAAAATAAATGCTGTTTTGTACAGAACAGCACAAGCTCGATGGGCGTGTTGTATCTGAGACTGGCACCCACTACAAGAAAAATAAAGAATTTTTGCTACAAAACGTTTCTTTCACTAGAAATTCAAATCAGAGCACAGCTTTCGTGTTGTAATTTTAAAACTATCAAGTGGAATAAAGCAGAAGTTTATTTAAAATAATACCAGCATGAGCTTTATAATATAAAACAAAATTGGGAAAATGTCAATACTTGCGTACTAGAAGCCAAAAAGCACTGCTATTTCGTGAGGCCCCGTGACATTCAGTTCCACATTTGCAATGACAATGACTAGGAAAGTGCCCCAGAAACCGGAAAAATGCATTTGGGGTTGGGCCTATGCATCACAGAACAGAATCAATCTTCCTAATTAACGGCAAATTAGCAATCCCAAAACGAGTGGCTCAACCTGTCTTCACTGGCCGAGAATCATGCTAAGTACAGAGCTTCCTTTAAGTGCCTCTAAATTACATTTACGTCCATATAAAGTAACATTCTTTTAATCTAATACTACATTAGTGTCACTGCTCTTAAAGTTATTACACCGTTTAAAATTTCTACAGATAGGTGGAAAGATAAACAAATTAATAGACAGATATGCAGATAATCAGGCATTTCGCAAAGCAGGGCTCTGAGGTGGTCACAAATCACTGAAAGGCAGCGTACAAGATACTTATTAGCATAAAGCTTGCCAAAGACGAAAAGTTTATGCGGAACAGTGATACTCTTCAAGGTCTAATGGCTACTTAGACATGTACTATGTATATATTTTTTAACATTCTGAGGTAAACATTAAGAAGAAAGTCGCCGAACATTAAAAAGAAGAGATGAATTACAGCCAAAGCAGATGTAATGTCTAATGACTGAAATAGCATTTTGCTAAAATTGATGTGCTGTTGGGTGGTGCCACTGCAGCTTATTAACCCATTCGCTGTCCCAGATGTGTGGGATGTTGACGGGAGCCGCCCGCACTGCCTGACTCCGAGGGTGTCACTCACAGAGTGACTGCGTGGTGTGCGGGATGGCCCTGGAGTCACGTGGGGCACAGGATGCTCAGTCCTACGTGCCCGCCTTGCCGGGACCACACAGAGCAACCCAAAAGGTACGGTTCACAATTTTTATGAATTTAACATCTAATAAAATAAGAACCATCTGTTATCATTTAAAAAACTCAATTAACTTAAAATCCAACCACCAACAAAAGGAAGAATAGTGATGATGGGCTTTTTTCTTAGTTAACGTATTTCCAGCAAACTTACTAGAGTAGGAAGTTTCTTTGGTGTTTGCTTTTGTTCGTTTGTTTTTGGGCTTAATCATTGGAGGGTCCATGGAAGGGCCCCTAAGAGCGTAGGCAAAATCGTGTGGGCGTGTACGAGGACGCGTTCTCCTGGGGGTTCGTAGGGCACCTGACATTGTTAGAGAAGTCTATGGCCCAGCCAAAGTTCAGAACGTGTACGTTATCGTCCATTGCCGGGTGAGGAAAAGCCTTGAGTGGTGCAAGGAGGCTCAGCAGCCGAAAGTGAAGGAGAAGGGGGTTCAGTTTTTCACTAGGGAGATGTTGTTTGAAATCTGGAAAATTTTATTCTTCCAAGATTAAACCTTGACCGAGAAACAAAGTAAGTAAACTAGAACTCCAAAATCTGTCACATACAGACCATTGCTGTTTCACAGCAAATGAGTGTTTACCCTTAGGTCCCTTCCTCCATCACCACCAATAACGGGCCACCCCAAGAACAGGCTTAAAGGTGCTGGTCCAAGAGATTCCAGGCAGTTTGTGCTATTCCAAAGTGAGTCAAAGTCGCAGTCCTGCTGGGTGCTATTTTGAATCTAGGCTCCTTGTGAGCATTAGGTGGTCAGCTTGAGCTCACTCTTGAACAGACAGGAAATCTGTTTCAGCATCAGAGCAAGTCAGTTTTCCCTAGGGTCTTGTGGTCTAGGGAAAAATTCTAAAAATTAGATGGACATCCCAAGACCACTGCTGACGAGTCTAGGGCTATGGATGTACGGTGGAGTGAGCATCTGACCAGTCACTGAGGAAAACGGACATCCATGTCTGCATCGGGGGATTTTTCTTTATTCCTTCATCAGGCCATCTTGCTATTCTCACATTACCTGCCTGGTTTATAGACTAGTTTTAGCAATTGATATTTCAGAAATAGATAATCCTTTTCATGAACCCCAGACTTTTAGTGCCCAGTATTCCTTTACCACTGGTTTAACATTTCTGTGTGGGGTACAAACGGGGATGGTGGGAGGTAGGGAGGAGTGAAGAAATTTGGAGACAGAAATCCTCAATTTACTCAGAAGGTATCAACAGGGAAGCCCTACCACCTATGAATACGATGTTTCACATTTTGAGGTGGGAATTGGGTGTCCTAATGCTTTCTGTCTGACTCTATTTACAAGACTTTCCGAAAGCCCCTTCAACTCACTTCAACTGATGCCTCAGTTTACTCCTCTGTACAGAAGAATGAAGAATAACTGATTCACAAGGATGTTAGTAAACTAATTTTTGTTGGTAAATACTCTTAGAACTGGTGTCGTGTAAGTGGTGATTACTGTGGAATAGTTGTCACTGTCACCTCTGCCTAAAGTCAAACATATCGCTAACATTTCTTTTATTTTTCAAACTTCCCCTTTTCTATGTTAATAAAATATTTGGCAGCTATGTATATCACGTAAACGCATTAGGGCATAAAAGCTAACATTTTCTTTTAATTTTAACAATGTGCATACTATTGGGAAAGAATATTGAAACAAATACAATGCGTAAGTAGATTTTACACCACATTAGAGTTGTCCAATTTCTCATGTTTAAAATTTTTCTGCATGACTAGAGCCAGGAAGAAATACATGCCAGCATAATTATATGAACAGTTGAAATTTAAACATATTGAAAAGGAGAAGAGAACATGTCCACCCATTTGTTTGGGGTTTTTCTCCCCCCTCCATAACAATCCCAAAGATGAGTAATTTCTTTTCATAGAGTCAAGCTGAAGGCACAAAGCTTTAACATGCAAGGGAGGGAGAGAGGAGGGGGAAAGAAGCTTTTTTAAGTACTGTGCAAATCAATACACAAAAAAATCTCAAGATGATAGTTTAATTAAAATGTGCACAAGGCAATTCATCAGCCTCTTCCCTGGGCGTACTAGCCTCTAGAATTTGCCTTCTGCTTTCTGATCCCTGATGGTTTTAACTCGAAGGCATTTAAAATATCTTTCAACCAGCACCTTTCCGCTTAGCTTACATTCCTTGTTTTTCTTTATAAACAAGAAATTGTACTGGCTTTGTGATGTTTGTTATGCTTCGTGCTTTTTCATCTCCTGTATGAGCTTTGCCTAACATGAAACGCTGTCATGCCGTGAAATTTACCTGAGAGCTAAAGGGAGAAAAAAAAAATCTTCCAAATATATTTGGTTACAAGTTCATAGCCAGCTAAATCACTGGCAATTTTATGCTACTGGTTATTTCAATTTAAATGTTTGTAAAAGTACATATAAAAATAAAATAACCACTCCCACAGACATCAAAATGAAAAATCTGCTTGGATTAGAATATACTGTAAGTTGCTTTAAACTACCATGTGGGAATGTTAATATTATTCATTTCCTATTACGTAGTGTTCTAGGGGTACCTTGGCAGGGACATAAAGCTACTGAACTCTTGGCTTCTTAATAGTTTGACTCCCATTGTAATTGCTTTGTTCACTGGCTGCCCTGGGTCTTTGTAATTGGTTAGAGTCCAGGGTCACAGATCCAATATGGTAGTGGCTCCCACTCTTAGCCGGTTGTTAAGTCTTTAATGGTAGCTTGGTTTCATATCATCTTTTTTTCAGATCCAGAAATTCTTCTTTTTATTAAGTAATTCAGGTAAGTGCCCAATCATGTTTGTGTTCAACTACCCCTCCCTTCTGTGTGTGTGTGTGTGTATGTGTGTATGTGTGTATGTGTGTATGTGTGTGTATATATATATAGTAGTTTTCAATTCAAAAGCCACCCAGTAACAAATTCACCCCAAAGCCAAATCCAAAGCGAACTTTTTTTCGAGGTCTTCTTTAGATTCCTTAAATGTTTCATTTTTTTTTCTTTTAATTACATATACACATTTGGGTGGATTATAAATATTTCATTTAAGAAAATTTATTTAAAACACGATGTAAAAATCTTAATTCTTAGTGTCTCAACTAATTCATTTATCAGAACATTCATGAATATAGTAGCATAATAATAGGAAGAGAGAGAGCTTTAATTCTTAAAACCTAGGTCATTTTGGCACTATGAAATAACACAGAAAAGAAAGAAAACTAACTGTACGATCAAGATACTTTCTTTTTTTTAGTTTTTTCTTCTTGAAAAAAGTTGAATCATTGAAATGAAAGGTTTTGGGGGCAACATGTGGTGGATTAGAAGCTGTCTGGGACCTGGGGACTTGGTTGATTCTACTTTGGGCTTTATCTCCAACTTGTCAGGTGGTTCTGAGAACTCACTTTCTCTCTCTGGACCTCATTTTTTTTTGAATGAGAGTTTGAGCTTAGATTATTTACAAGGCTTTTTCCATTAATAGTTTATTTCATTTAAACGATCCAATGTTTAGCTCAATTTAGCACGTTATTAGCAATTCCAGAATTGACAGGAATATTATTTTACATTTTAAATTCCCCATCACCTCTAAATAAAGTATTAATACAGCTAAACAGGTTTCACCACTAATATAAAATCCTCTAAGGGTACCTTTTTTTGTTAGTTTTTTGGCGTGTTTTTGTTGTTGTTGTTGTTGTTGTTTAGGGGGGGTATTAGGTTTATTTATTTATTTATTTTAAATTCTTTTTTATCAGTGGAGGTACTGGGGATTGAACCCAGGACCTCCTGCATGCTAAGCACACACTCTACCACAGAGCTATGCAGCCCCCACCCCCAGGACTACCTTTGGGTAGAAACACTAACCATTCATCATGGAAGTATGTTTTCAACAACTTTCAAGGGAGCACCTTCTGTGACAGCCACTATGGCAGGCACCCAGATCTTGGAAAGCAAATAGACCATAGTTTCTGCCCCCAAGGAGAAGGGAGTGCATCTTTTTGATGGAACAAGCTTATCTTCAGTTAGTTTCACAGTTTCTATGAAGTTGACGGTAAGCAACTGTGTCTCCTTTCCTGAGCGCAGGCTTATTAAAGAGTGAGTGCCATTGAATCGGCGTGTGTTCCTGGGAGCCATGTGATTTACTATAAAAGTTAGCTCCACTGTAATTATGATTTCATTGACTGTGTTTGATACTAAATTTAATGCTCCCCTTTAAATAAAGATTTAAGAGTCACAAAATAACATATTCTCATAAAATGACTCAACCTGTCATATTATTCCATTTTATTACGAACTGCCCGGTTTTCGAAAGAAATTGTAAAATTCTCATTTATTACTCCAAATATAGTCAGGACTGGATGGATAACAAATGTAATTCATTTACCACATTCAAGGGGAAAAGGTAATTGTTTCGGAAAATTGTCAAACTCATTGAAAAGTAAGTTTGTTTGGGATTCTAGGGTTCATCTAAATTAGTGGCACTCCATAAGAAGACTTAGCAAGGCGTATGCTTATTTTGGCAAGAATTCAATTTTTTTTTTTTTTGGCAAGAATTCTGGATAGAGATGAACTCTGGTGTTCATCTTCACAAATGGTGAAGCCAGGAGAGAGACCCTTAGCAAATAAAAAGGTTCTTCTGGGCAAACCTGACTTTAGACACTAGAGAGCTTTAAAAGCAATGTATGACTTCTGTGGGGAGCATGGCAGATGTGATGGTGGGGGTACAACACACAGGTCCCACTGATTTAAATATTTAAATAGCATAGTTATAGATGCCCACGGATTCCAACTTTACTCCCTCCTTGCTACATAGTTGAGAATTGACAAAATAGATAATTAGCTTCCCCAAATCTCAATATCTAGAGTCAGTTTAGATAACCTTGACAAATGAAGGTGACTGTTTAGGTGAGGAAATAATCTGATCTGATCATCTCAATGATTCTAAATTCAGTGGCTTTTTGTGCACTTGTACATGTAACTGTGGCCCGGTGTTTTGAGTTCTCTTGCCCTTCTGAATAGGAACTGTCTACCTTGCAAGAAGGGATTTAAGAAACAGCTTCTCGAAACGGCCAAAATAAGGCATCGTGCATAGCCTCCACATAAAAGCTAAGTGAGATATACTTTTCATAAGATGGTATTTCATTTTTTCTCTAGTGTTGCCCATTAAAAATGTATAAATCGCTATGAACGTGACAAGCCAAAAGTGTATGAATGGTCACTGTTGGAGTAAATTACTTTTAAGCGGTGCTCACCCACAGCAAATGGTCCATGCTCTTCATGGCCAGATCAACAAAACACTCTTAGGAAGACTGTTTTTGTTTTGGGGCCGACCTGTCAGGGAGCAGGGTGCCAAGGAAATTCACAAAGAGAAAAAAACTCATGATGTAACTCGACACTCTTCCGAGATCTTTAACCTTCATGACCATGAAAAATTGTGGGATGTCTCCTGAAGTCAGTAATGTTATGGCATTAAAAAGTTGTCTCCTTTATCATTCTATCTAAACGTGGAAGAAGAAAGAATTACTTCATTGCTTTGCCTACTATTCCATTTTATGAAGAACCTAGTGCTTGAAATAGATGTCAACCTTTTTTTAAGCTAGTTGTTCTTTCCTATGGGAAATTTTCAACTGTGGATTGAAATCCTGTTCTCCATCACTTTCTGCCTTAGGAAGCTTCTATATGACCATGTGTGGAGTTGTCCTTTACTGGGTCTCCTCTAAATAACAGTAATTGGTGTGGACCTGCCCCTGATTCCCTGAGCCCCTCCCACACCCTCTGTCTCCAAGGCCTCCTCTCTCTGGACAAACTCCTCTGCTCCAGGGCCTTCAATAACATCTGTACCCTCAGACCTACCTTTTCCTCCCCTTGTGCGGTCCCACCGTGTTTCCTGTTATTCTGACCTCTCCTTCCCTACAGGGCTCATCTCTCTTTTATGCTATCTGTTGTGAAAACAAGATCATCTTCCCAGAGAAACCATCAGGCCTCACTCAAATCTGCTGTCACTGTGGAAAGAATCCCCAAGCCCTTGTTCTCCAAGGCACAGAGCCCAGAGTTGTTGCAGCTCCTTTTTCTATTCGCACTCCATGCTGAATTAGTCACCAAATCCTGCCACATTTTTTAACAATAGAGATAAAATCAGTCTCTCTCTCTCTCTCTTTTTTTTTCATTTTAATAGCTAAATCTCTGATTCAGTTCTGTTGAAGTCACCTACAGTGTATGTGACTGGCCTCTCTTCCTCTCTGCTAATCAGTTCAAAATACAATGGTTAAAATCAGTTTCATTTCACTTGCTTTGACTGGATTTTTTTTTTTCAGTTCACAGGCTTAAGAATCATAAAATAATAGAATTTTAAAGATAGAAAGGGCCTTAAAAATCACCCAGTCTCTGTTCTTTTATGGATGAGGGAATAGGTAGCGAGGAAGGCTAAATGGCCCAAGATCATACAAATTGTCTGAGCTGGAAATAGACCCAAGCCGCCAGTTCCCAGCCAGCTCCCTTCAGCATTCCAAATTGTATCATCCTTTGTGTGAACACTGCACCTTCCGTCGGTCCACAGTCTTGTGGACTAGGGTGTCTGCCTTTCTCACTGCACCTCATGCACTTGCAAATTTCCTTTTCTCTAGTCAGGGAGAGCTGGTTTCCTCCCAGACTCCTTTACTCAATTTCCCCACTTTCACGGACTCTCATACTATTTCTATCCAACTACTAAAACACTTCCTTCCTCTGATTCAAAATGAACTTCAAATCTAATCTCGTCTAAGAAATGGCATGCTAACGCAATACTCAGCTTTCATGTAAATTTTCTTCCTCAGCCTTCTCTCTACCTTGTTTGAATTCAATTCAACAAGAAGTTACAACAGAGAAAGACAAATATCATATGATATCACTTATACGTGGAATCCGAAAAAAAATATGATACAAATTCCATTTACAAACCAGAAACAGACTCACAGATACAGAAAACAAACCATGGTTACCAAAAGGGAAAGGGCGGGGAGGGACAAATGAGAGGCTGGGGATTAACAGACACACATTACTATATATAAAATAGATAAACAACAAGGACGTACTGTATAGCACAGGGAACTATATTTAATTTTTTATAATAACAGTATAATGGAAAAGAATCTGAAAGGAAAATATGCACATGTATGTATATGTATAACTGAATCACTTTGCTGTACACCTGAAACTAACACTGTAAATCAACTACACTTCAATATAAAAGTGAGGGAAAAAAAAAAGAAGTTATGAGCACCTACTAAGAGCTAAGCAAAGTGAATAATTCCCTTGTCTCTTAAAAAGCAGGGGTGAAAAACACCCAAATCATAAGTCAATCCAGAAATCACTTCAAACTCTCCACTAGTTTGGAAACATAGCTGAAGATCAGGGCTGTCATCCACAAAACACAACCTAATTTTGTTCAGTTGTGATGCCTTGAAGAACCGTTTTCTCTTTGGATCCAGGTCGGTATATTCCAAGTGTTGCTATGAGACCATGTTAGAGTTTCTAGGAAGGTCTAGCGGTAGAAATCCTCATTGTTTTTTCTTTGTTAATGATTACTGGTGTCATTGGAAAAATCATATCATCTCCACGAACTGCCAATTTTCTCAGGAAATTTCACCCCATGTCCTCAGAACAGATATAATTCATTGTAATACACTGCAAGAGGCTGCCCACAATTGCTTAATAAAACTGTGTCATTAGAAGTATTAGTGAACTACTGCCTGGGGCTGGAAATATTTTTATGGTATAAAGATTTTCTATTGTAATAGAATTGGACTTATTCATAATATCTAAAATTCTGAATCTGTTTCTTCACCAACTTGATGGTAAATTGGCAGACATTATTTATTTAGGGTGTGGGATAGGCAAGCTTTCCTTCTGAGACCGAATTATTGGCAATTCTTTAATTAATCTAGTAGAAGATGAATTGAGACCACAGGATATTAGTTCCTGCTGATACTCAAAAAACATGACACTCTTACATCATAACTAATGCTCAGATACCCAGGGACACAGCATCCTGAAAATGTTCCCCTAAATGAGAGCTACAGAGTACTCATTACTATGGTGGAACCAAAGTCTGCATTTGACTTATCTGCAGAGCTTTGAAACTGGAACATTCTTTAGTCTGTGGGTTACAGCCCCATTTCCAAAAAAATCTATCTGAGCCTAATGTAACCTAGCAAATCTTTCAAATGAAATAGTCTTGTGGGAGGCAAGTTGTCATTTTCTGACATATTATTTAGGGCTCAGCTCAGGTTTCTTTCTTTCTTCTCTCCCCTCTTAAACCCCCTGCTCATTCTCCACAAGCGCCATTTTCTAATTAAGGAAAATGAAATTTGTAATGTGGAGAAGGGAGACGTGACCTCCTCTGTGAGCCAGCCTGGCTCCTCCCTGCACACCATTAAAAAACAGAATCCAGGGGTGGTTGTTTTTTTTAATTGGTATCACTTTGTCTTTAGTGCAAAACACATGGCAATAATTTAGTGGACTTCAGTGTTTCTCTTGTGGCAAATTGATAGCATAATTTTATTATGAGTGGAACAATGACTTCTGGGAGCAGGAGAGATCCTCCCAGAATGCCACGTAACTCGGTTGACTAAATGTAACACTTGGAGAAGGTAATGAAAACGGAGCTGAGGCTCAGTGAGGACTAGAAGATTTCAGTTTCTTGCTCCTGTCAAAAGGCTACTCAATAAATCATACCTGAAACTTATTTAATGTCAGAAGCCAGTAAGCTGACAAAGTACATTGGGGTGCTCACCTCAGAAAAGACACACTGAGTCATGTGATCTCTGGTCCCTGGACCCGATGGGGTCATATAATCTGTCTATGGATTTTAATAAGTAACTTATTATGTTCCCTTTGGTGCTAATTATTTTATACTGTTTCCTGTTTACTGACATTGCTTCAGTAATTTCATTACGAAAAAATTAGGAGAAAGATAATCCGGGCGACTTTTACTATTCTATTCCACAGGGAGTTACTACTTTTCTCTTTAACCTTCTTCTTCTACACCAGTCAAGTCCACCAAACACAAACACAAAACACTGAATCCGTGGGAACGTTGTAGGATAACAGGAAACCTGCGTATTTAGCAAAGCAAAGAGCCACACTGAGTCACACGGATCCAAGACTATCAGTATTTAGTAACATAGCTAAGAAGGTATTTGGAGTTTACCCTATCGAACTTGGCTTCAAGTAACACAGGAAATAAACCAGCTGTGACCAAACTCCCCCGTGCTACCTTCTATACACCTTATGAAGAGGAAATCTGATCATGGGCACTCAAAAATACCTGTGTATCCTTTCAACTGCAAAGACAAATGAAACAGTGAGAATCAGATCCACAATTTAAAAAAAAAAGACTACTCTGCCCAAAAGAATCCTTACGCATTGCATTGCACGTGTTATGTTGAGTATTCTCATCCATTAGACTATTAGAATCAGAGTCCCCTCTTTTGAAGAGGGTACTTTTCTGAATTTTAGAAAACAAAGTGCAGAGACAAAGAAAGCTGCCATGTGTTTCATAATTTTTAAGTAAAACGAGATCCAAAATCTAGGTTTAAAATAGCTGACAGTTTAACCTTGAAGTTACCAAAATGTCGATATCAGTGAGGTGAAAGTAAGCAAATTTCTATGACCATCTCTGTGAAAGCGAGCTATCAATCAGTAACGAGAAAAGGAATCCTCTGGCCACCTTTCTTATGATATAGGCTTAGTCAAGAATGGCCAGGTCCTTTCTCAAGAACTGAGCTGAAACCATTAAGCCAAGATCATTAACCAGATTTTTCACCTGTGGATTTTGAGGTAGATTTTAATCCAGATCTTTGGGGATAAATCCACTTTTCCACCACTCCCTTAGTAATCACTGCTAAAGTTTTTGTTTATCTAAAGTCTTAAAGGAAGTTTGGAACTCAAGAGGTCAACATTAAACAGCCTGAAACCTCAGCTCGCAGGGACTTATCTGAAAGATAAGCTGTATCTAGAGACAGACGGGAAATCTCATATCTCTCAATGTTTACCTTGCAAGGGAAAAAAAAGAAAGAACTCTAATGTGTTTCAACCTCAGTGCAGAATTAACGATTCTAACTAGGACAGGGAGTTGGCGCAAATCTATACTGAATGATCAGTCAGCAATAATGATTCTGACCCATGCACTCAAAAAAGCAAACAAAAAACTCAGAAACAAGGTTTTCTATTATGATTATAATAAAACAATGAAGCAGGAAAAAGACATGAAAAAAGCAAAATTAAAAAAAAAAGAAAAACTCTATGCATTTTTCTACCCAGATTCCTCATCATTTTGCAGATAAAAAATAACTTTCCTTGTTTCTAGAGAATAGAGGAAATGGTTCTGAAAGTCATGAACTGGATGGAGTTTCTGGGATGAGCCCTGGGAGGTACCCCTAGCCGATGTTCACTCTCTAATATTTGAAAAATCCAACAGCAGCAGCAACAACAAAACAAATCTTTCAGATCAAGAGGTTGATAGGACTTATTAACTGAGCAGATTCTCAATTAAGCAATTTTTGGAAGGCTGCTCTCTGGTGAATGAATGCATGAATGAATGAGTGAAGTGAATGAGGACCTGGTCTAAAGACTATTCATAAAATACTTACTTCTCTGAGAGTGAGTTTTTGGAATACACTTAGAAAACACTCTATACTGTGGGTAATGGAAGAAACGAGGAAAAAATTACTGGATGGTAATATGGCAAAAATGATGGAGAACTCAGAACCAAGCTGTAGCCACCAAGACACATTTTTAAGGGTAAAAAATTTAGGGACAGTAAACAATATGGTATTGGAAAATTGTGATCTATCTTTTTACCTTCTTTTTAATAGCTTCTAATTCAAAGGCTCTGTTTAATCTTTCCATTTACAGGCCCCTTTCTATTTTCTGTATTCTAGGAATAAGTTAGACGGTAATTTGAAAATTCCTTTTCATTAAACTTTTTTTTAAATAGAGCTTTATTGATCTGTGGCTGGGTTAGGAATGCTTACCGAATCTGCTGCTATAATTCTGTAGCAGTTTCAATGAATTGTCTTCATTTTTTCCCTACTTCAAAATACGTACAGAGCAAGTCAATAGCACCCTACTTTAAAATCATGCAACCCACTGAAATATGGAGTTTTATTTCTGTGTTACTTTGCGAAACCATGTGGATCATGCCAATTGAGATGGATAAAGGACTTGTTGGAGCAAACTTTGTCTCTCTTCCAAATACTGCTGTAATGAAGTACAGAAGTAGGTAGAGCCTTGTGCCTAACTCAGGACGTGTCTGTGGAGTTTACTGTCTTTATCGGGGGGGGGGGGGGGTAACTCTAAACATCGTCAAATATCAAATATAGTCTATATTTTTTGGCTGAATTTTTTACCCTTACTTAAGAGACTTTTGAAAAACAGTTAACTTTCAGCATGAGAAATTTTATCTTCAAAAAAGTTCTCATTTAAATATTTTTCTTTAAGAGGCATTTTTTGGAACTCTTTCAGAAACTTGTTGCATTCCTTTTTTGTTGTTTTGTGTTTTCTCTGCAGCACTGTACTTCCCTCTAAACGAGGAACTTTTTTTCCTGCCCTTATTGGCATTCCAACCCAGCAAAGAAATATGCATCCTGAGATAATGCTGCCAGCTTGCTATGAAAACCATATTTCATTCTTTCTTTGCAGAGCGAAAGGGAAAAGCACAAAGGAGCTGGTATAATTGAATGTAAAGGATTGCAGCAAACCTCCCCTTTGAGCCCCCTCGCTGGCATCCCCTTCCTTTATTTCCCCCTCCACTCCTTTTGTTTACCACTTTTAAAAGGCTCTTGCTGAGTCTGAGCTGCCTGCCCAAATTTGGACTGAATCTCAATTTCTGGAAATGGTAGTCGCATCTCAACAGGATGAAGGTGTCTAGAAATGCTGGTGGGACGTGGCCACAGGTTGGAGGCACAGCCGCCTAGGTACAGATACCTGCAATGTTCAGATCAGTGTGGGAATGTCAGGAATCTACCGCATAAAGTGAAATGGGAAAATACAGTAATCGTCCCTCTGTTTCAAAACTGGCATGCCACGTGTCAATGTCCTGGTCACCCCCAGCTGCACTGGCTGTAGACAGAGCAAAATGAAATCCATTTAAATTTCCGGGCAATCCCTCTGGTTAAATGTTAATCATGTGTGTTTTTCTTTTCACATCTTTTAGCGTCTCTTCCTAGTTCCTTTCGGTTTTCCTCTCAGAAATAACTGCAGATCCCCAAGAAGTGATAATATGACCACGGAGACAAGAGTGATCCCGTGTAGAGCTGGAAAGAGATCAGAAACCCCACTGCTGACACAGACTCAGTTCTTCCACACCAGGAGCTACTGTCAGTAGGAAAACGCTCTGGTTTAGCAAAAGACCTCCTGGGGCTCGTTGGCACCGCACCCCTGGCATCTCTGCCTTCTTCCCTGGTCACTGATTTCTCTGACACCTGAATGAGAAGCAGTTCACCTCAAGCTCCCCAACCTAGAGTTCAAAAGCAAGATTTTTTTAGTCTTCATTTCCTCAGCATCGGCAGTTTCAGCACATTAAATGCTGACAATGAATCTAGCACCTGGCAAATCTGACTTGAGATTCAGATGGATTTCTATTCAGAAACATAGATGTTACTCGGAAATAATCAGCGAGGACGGCAGCTCTGTGTTGAACAAATGGCCGTGGTGGAAACTGCTGAGCAGAGAGAGGACACGCCGTCCAGCCGGCTCATTCCCTCAGGTTTATCTCAACTCCACCTCCTTGGTCTATCATTCTCTTCCTACAACCCTTTTTCTCTTGAGATAAAAGTGTCCAGCTGTCTCTGCACCTCATTTAGATTTCCTGCACCACTGGCCAATTATTCCATATGTTTACTGCAAAGTTATTTTCCTCAATTCCCAGCTTACTTGTGATGGCCTAATATTACAATGTATTTCCTGGTGTCTGCTCTCCTGGCCGTGGAGTGACGACACACACACCTCTGAAAATGACTTTTCTTTGCTGTAAAGAAGTGCAACTTCCTTTCACCACTAGCCCAGCCTCCTACTCGTTTAATTAGGCTTCAAATTGGGCTTGGAGATTCACTGACATAAGGCCTGACACTGACCCCTCTGTCCTAAAACCTACCTAGAACCCTATAATTGCCCTTCAAATGTAAGCAGCAAAGAAACCCACCTGAGCACCCACACTATGTGGACTGATGGATTCCCGAGGGAAACGATGGCTTTTCTTGGACTACCACTCTGTTCCTGGCCATATTTAAATCAGGGCCGGGGAGGTCTTCTAACAAAACCACCTTTTATTTCCAGAGCGCTCTTCACCTACAACATATTTTCACTCATCAATTCTTTTGTCTCCCCATCTTTTCATTTCACACGTAAGAAAGTCAAGTCGCTCGGGAAGTGACTGAGCCTCCCTAAAGGGCAAGGGAAGAAGGCTAGAGAGAGAAACTGATTCCAAGGTCACTCCCCCAGCACGATTCTTTAGTCCTAACTGAACATGCTCTGATCTAGTCTAGAAAAATTCGTCAACAGGGCCAAACTGGAACAGGCATAACAAAACTGTTGCTTCCCATCAGTAAGTTCTACAAAGTGGGTGTCTGATTATTAGAAGCTGCTGGAGCAAGAAAGCTTGTCAGCGAGACCATGGATGGAAAGTTGGGGTAAGCAGTACGAAGGTGTACCTTCAGTTTGAGGGACCATACAAGGACATTTAACCTATTACACAAAGGGACTCTCGGAGCTACCTCCAACTGGGAAGTTCTTTGAGAGAAAATTTCAGTTTCATGCATCTTTTGGGGGGGGGCCCTGGAGACAGCCTTCTATCAAGAAAGGAAGTCCTTTATTCTTCGTCTACCTATTTTTTTGTCAATAAGTCACCAATGGATTTTTCTTGTTGGTATATAGATAGGATATAATTACTGCAGTGACATGAGTTTTTAAAAGTACAGTATTTCTTCCTTTTAAAATTGAATCTGGAAATTGGAACTTAAAAATTAATATGGTAATTCTTATATAGCACTGAGGACAGTTACGTGAGGACATGGAAATATTATTTTTCTCCTAGTATTTTTAGCTTAAGGGGTTTTAATCGTCAAAGTTAACACTTTGCCATATTTCAGTAATGACTATTGTCAAAGATGTATGAATGCATCCCAACAAATTATTCGAGCAAGAACTTCTTCATTAAAAAAATAATTTTCAAAAACCCTTTTATCAATAAGTGCATGTAAGCACTCCTCCTGAGGAAATAGCAGAGTATTAATACCCAAACTTTCCTTCGAAATGTCTAACCTTCACAGCTATTTGAAGTCACTTACCTCCTAGGGCTTCCTAATCTTACCTCCCTGGCATCAAAGAACTACAAAAAAGGGATCATCTAAGAAACTACAAAAGTCTGTCTTTGGTTTATACAGAAGCTATGCACAGGAAGTTGTCTGCTCTAAAATTTTATTGCCCCTTAAATATGTCTCTTTCCTCCTGAAAGAAATCTCCATTTCTAGTTTGTAAGCCGTTTACTGATTCCTTTATTGATACCATTGTGTGAAGTCACCATAATTCTATCTCATTTTTACATTTACAAAAGCACATTTATGTACTTTTAACTATTTTAATCACATCGAGCATCTATGGCGTGTGCCAGCCCTATGCAGTATTTCTCTGAAATGTTACCCATTTTACTGATAAAGGAACTGAGGTTTAAAAGGGTTAAGTAATTCACTGAAGGTCAAACATCTGACAAGTGGTGGAACCATTTTTAGCCCCACGGGGTCTGGTTCCGGAGCCTGCGTGCTCACCCACCGTGCTCTATTACCCTCCAAGTTTGCATCGCTATTCAAATTACACCACGTTTGCTTCTCCATCGTGAGAAGGGTATTCAAGTTGAGGATGTTCATTTCTTTGCTTGTCTTCTCTCCTAAGGCACACACAGTGTGGTGGTTTCACTACCGATGTGAGTCCCTCAGCTGAACAGTGTAGAAAGCCAGTCTCACTACTTGTGATTAGCTTTGGCAGAGAAATGTGTACACTGAAGATCTGGTTATCAACATTAAAAAAAAAAAGTCTCGATGAGACGATTGATTATTTATGGACTTCTGAGGGCTAATTACAGGAGGAAATGACTTAGTGTCATAAACTCCACTCTTTTCCTGAAATCACATTTTGATTTGGTTGTATCATCACTTTTTGTACACTCCTTACTGTAAATACATTGGACGAGCCCATTAAGATCATTTCGAACACTGGTAGCTGAGATAAAACAATCTTTAATCTCCTTAATTATCTCCTAAACTTCCTTTTTGCTTATTTGCTCTAAAATGACTGACCGATCTTAACAGGTCTGTTTTTATTGCTTATTGCTCTCATCAAGTGCGTGGAACCATGCTCTATTGCTTATTACTACAGAGGTTATTTTACAACGATACTTAACTACCCTGACCTCGCTTGGCCCTTCTATTTTAAGAGGTAAGTGAGAAGCAGAACTGAAACAGCCAGTCTTCTGTGATTTTCTGACTTGGGTGCTTTCGATACTATTCTAACTCGTTGGGGACAAGCATCACAGCACAGAGGTCTCAAGTCTGGGCCTCGATCGGAGAAGTGGGTGCTATTCCCTCGTAGCGCTCACTAAATGAGGTTTGGGGACTGCTCTCTGATCCCTGGGCTTTGCTGCTGAGAGCTCTCAGGGCCTGGAGAAACAGTCGACCCTTCTCATCTCGTTTAGTGACCACTGTGCTCTTAAAAACAGTGATCAGGAAGCCTTTTGCAATCAGTTTGGGTAGCTTTCTCTGTTTTTGCAGGATGATGTCACCAAGACATCAGACAGTTTCAGAATGTGCATTAAAGGAGCCAGTGTTCGCTTTTAGATTTCTTGTTGAAAGCCACCAAAATTCAGTCCCTGTGTGAAATTCCTGGTAGTTTATTAGAAGTACTTGCTGTTTTATCCTCACGAGTCACCCCTTATTATCAAAGTTACAGTAGCTGTTAACTAAGAATTGGACCCCAGGGCAGGATTATAGGGTTTTTCAGAGGAAGTGTGAAAATTAGGGAGATGGAATTATTTTGTTGAGACGTAGGTGTCAACATTTACGCCATATTATGAAAAGTATGCTGTGCAATAGACTGTCACATCCTAACCACTGGCATTCTGTGGCAAATATGGCTCAAATAATAGAGAAACAAGACACCTAAGCTATCACGCCGACAGGGCTCCCTGTCCGTGCCCTGGAGCGCCATGCAATTCAGAAAATAAGGGTGCTCTCTCCAGGTTCCAACCTGGTGTCTAATTGTGAGAAATGCTCATCTTTAGATACAACTGTGGCTTCTTCACTCTTCGAGTGTAATGACCACATCAGAAAGTACGGGTAGCTGATGATAAGGAACAGCACTTTCAAAAAGAGCAAGAGCAAAAGTCAAAGTCAAATATCAATGTAGAAACATGTCATTTTTCTCAAAACTCCCATCACAACCACCCCAAATTTGTAAAAAAAAAAAATATATATATATATATATGATTTTAAAGCAATGTGAACTGCATCGGGGACCACTGTATATAAAGTAGCTCGGTTTGGTACTCAGGATGACAGAAAGTAACATGCGGGGCGAATAACCATTAACACAGAATGTATTTCTTTGATTGTTTTGGACCGCTGACGGCTTGTGCCAGGAACAGAAATGGGAGCATAGATATGTTGACAGATATTCTATGGATCTACTCCATGAGGCTCCTATCAACGTATAATCACATACACATCCCTGTCTGGAGATTACAGCCTTTATTCCAAGTTTTTGGTCTAAAGGGTATCTTTAAATGTACATAGCTCCAATCTTTAGAAGAAAATTAAAGTGAATTCGAGTCTGTATTGTCTATCTTTTCTTTCTGCCTTTCTTTTCAGGTTAGCAGTTTATTTCTGCATTAATCACCCTGACAGAAGCAAGGCAACTCAATTTTCTGCTTCTGTAGGTAGGCACATCACTTTCTGTACAGCACTAGGCATGAAAAGGGCTGCAGCTAAGCTTTGGTTACTGGTGTAATTGAAATGCTATCCACACTATAGGGTGCATTAAAGTCAGATAACGGCAGTTCCTGTGGCCAATTTAAGTAGCTTGACTTCCCTGGGAAAAAAAAAAATTGCCTGACAGATAAGGCAGACAAACTGGCTAATTCTCCAAGCATGTCTCTCATTGTGATCCTAGAAAAATGAGAAAAAAATGAATCACAGAACCACAAAATCAATTGACCCTCGGGTAGCTCATCAGGCAGCGAGCCTGATAAACCTAAAAGCTTTGTTAATGTCTGCCTGCCTGCGTCCCACAGATAGAGCACTTTGTAAATGAACCTGCTTTGATAAATATATTAAGGAAAGCTGTGAATAAAGGCAGAGACTTCTCATTTGTAAATACAACCTCTGCTACATGGAATTAGAATGATAAAATGGAGTTCCATGTAATTAAGTTTGTATAAGGCCTGAAATCCGTGCAAATACTTTCCCTGAATTTTGAAAGAGAACTGTCAGTTCAATTAATCTGAACATCACCCCAAGAATGTACTGAACAAAATTAAGCTGCTGATAAAACCTGGGCCAGTATTTTGATAAGTAATTCCTATATCATTTCTTGGCCACTGTGATCATTTTATTTAATCCTCTGCCCCTCCTTTTCCTCAGTTACCCTCTAAGCCATATACAAAGAGTGATGGCCCGCACACCTCCACGGGAGTAATCGGCCAAACTGCAAAGCTAAAATGAGGAAATCTTTTCTTTTTTAAACTCTGTGTTCAAAAAAAAAGAGGGTAAATACATTTCTATTAGGAGATGCTAAACAGCCAATATCTACATCACCCCTCAGAGCCTAGACAAAAGAAACCTTCTGAGAACTGATAACTCTGTGTGAGGACTGCGCCCACAAAACCCAGAGTGACTATTTTCCACAGGAATGACCTGAACAGAACGTGTTCTGTTCAACTCAAGAATGATAAAGCATCAGAGATGGGAAAAGTGAGGTGGAGAGGAAGAGCGAGAGAGGAGGAAAGAAAAGGAGGAGGGAGAGAAAGAGGAGAACGGCTACATCTCACAAAACCCATTTACCTAGTTACCTTTTCTCTCCCTACACACTACATTCACACCTCGGGTAACACACAGAAGTTATCCTCCTCAACTTCATTTGTTTCCGAAACAAAAAAGAAAACAATTATTGAGAAATCTTATTTTAGCCACGGGAGAAAGACATTGATGTGGGGGTCACTCACCAGTTGTTTACTTGGAGGATTGTAAGTCCTGTGTCTTGCGCTAACTGTTTCTTCTGCTCTTCGGAAGGGTACGGATGCTAATGAAAAAACAAATGTTTTGAAAGATGTATCAGAAGTTAAGAAAGAGTCACTTACGTCTAAGAATGAAACCACCGTTTGTGATTTCTTTAGTCTATGACTTGATTTTTCTAATCGCAGCTTTTTCATTATGTGGCGGGGGGAAAATGCGGGCAGAGACAAGAATCCAAAAACCTGCTCCTGCAGCCCCATTCCCGCCCCACAGCGGAGGCCAGCGGCACAAAGCCCCGCATTGCAGGCTTTCAGTTTCTTCAGTCGGTCAGGGATGCACAGCACTTAGGCGATGGGTCAGAGTTTGGGCTCCCTACCACCACTGCAGTTACACTGAGGGAACTAGTTTCCAGCTCATTTTACTTTGCTTCCTAGGGCACCTCTGTGATGACCCTCCCCTATGTCATCTTGGTGAGATGGCTCCATCTCATCATGATTTCCTACCTAATCGGAGGTGATTGGCAGGAAAAGTTTGGAAAGTAAGATCGTACTTAATCACAACTCTTCTTGGAAGCCACGGCAACCGCTTCAATTACAAGAGTTTACTGACGGTTATTTACGTTGGCTCCTTTAAGGGACGGTGGAAGATTCTTTCATTTTGACTGGTTCCTGCTCTGGGTTCAGAGGGTCACACGCAAATGCCCACACATCAAAAGGAGTCAACTATGTGCAAAGCTTCATCCAGAAATTTTACATTTTACCCTCAAGTGTGGCAATAAGAGAATGAAGCCATACGTCTCAGGGTTTTTTTTAATACTTTACATCCCACCACAACTCACCAGCATTGATAACGAACCATCCTCACATCATCAAATCTCTTTCCTCTCTCATTTTGAAATCAAAGATTGTTACTTTAGAATCATACATTTCCTCTGAGACACTGTACTGGGATGTACTAATTATAAAACTTTCTTAAATCGGTCTCTGCTCTAAATCCACTGGTTTTCTTAAACAGAAAAGTAAACTTTTATACAGCACGTCAAAGTCGTTCACAAACTAGAAAGCTTTTATAATAAATATTTCCCATCAACGGTATTAAAGGGTGACATTAGGAACAACAAAGTATTCCATTCAGAGCATTCTAATCATTCCAGGGTTTGAAGGAGTGAATGTTTTTCAATCATCTAAGATTTTATTCTTCAGGTATTTCATCTTCTGTAATAGCAGATATTATCCAAAATGTGAACAATTACTTATTAGCAAACCCAAGTGCCATTAGGTTAAACAAAATCCCCTGTATTGCAAAAGGGGTTAACTAGATTTGTATTAATACAGAAGCCAGGCTTTTAATATTCTGCAAATGTTAACAAAGAAAGATGATAATGTTGAGTTAATATGGGTTAAGCATAAAATGAAAATAAATTTTTCTGATTGCGAGGTGTTGACATTTTTTTGGCGAGGGCCTCCAGCCTGTTCCTGAAAGCGGTGTAATTACAGAAGGCTTTTCCCCTCCTTCCCCCTCCTGCTTCGAGCCTACCCACATTAGTAATGACCCCTTCACTGCTTCAAAAACCACTAATGGTCTTCAGCACGGGCAAGAAAAATGAACAGGATAAATTGGAATCCACAGTCAGTAATTTGCATCCTAGGAGGCTGCTTTGGCCACTCACACTCAGTCCTGGCCATCAATCGTGGCCTGTCAGGTGCTGCACTCCGCCACCATGACAAATACTCCTCCTAACACTCCGATTCGTCCAAACGATGTAATTGTCCTCTATTCTCCTTTTGGTAATGGAGATAATGAATGACTGCACAAACAAGAAGGACTGCTCATCACAGACGCTGGGGTGGCTTCAAACTGGAAAGGGCCTAGGGTACAAATTTTAATAGACTGAAAACACTGGTTGTGGGGAAAAATGACCAAAAAGATCCCCTAGTCTGTCTTGTCCTGGTATTTTCCTGCCAAATTCAAGGGAGGGGCACCTTTTGACTTTTTTTTTGCCTCTGAGATTTTGAAAGCCTAGGTGTACAGGTTATTTGTCCAATGGAAATAAATTCTGCAAATAACAAAAATGAAAATGAAAATAAGGACTCATCCCAAGGGTGTAGAGAGCTGCCCTGGTAATGTCTCCAGTGTGCTGTCTCTCTACACAGGGTTTTCTTTTTGGTGTGTTCGGTCTTGCTCACCACTGTCATGCATTTGCCCAAGACAGTTCTGACAAAGTGTGTGTTGTGGGGAGTGTGTGTGTTTGCGTGTGTGTGAAAAAGAGAGACAGAAGCAGAGACACACACACGCATATATATGTACATACACAGAGAAGGTTTAGATGAAACAATGGTTTAGGACATCAATGACATAGAAGAAAAGAAAGGTAAGCTTAGTGAAGACCCAATTCCTTCAACTAGGTCTGTAAATTCTGATTGAATAACAAGAATTCTTCCCAGTGTTGTAATAGAAATTTAGTCCAATGACCACAAAATTACACAAACAGCACATTTTATCTTGGGAATCCCTGAGCTGTACTTTCCCTCTGAAAGCCGTTGCAAATTCCATCCACAATCATTAAAAAAATTGGGACCTTCCCAAAATTCACCTTGTACAGATGGCTTTTTTTTTTTTTTGTAATTAATAGAGAAGACCACAATAACTTTAACTTATTTAAATAACGTTCTGTGGCTTTTGAACATTCGTGATTCTATGTCCTTTTTATACATGGAGTGGACGTTTATCTGAAAGTGTTCTGGCAGTCGGCCATTACATTTCTAAAATTAAAAAAGGGACGGAAAACAATCAGTTTTCAGAGGAACTGGAGCCTTGGCAATGTGTTTTGGATTAATTTACAAATATATGTATATACTTAAGGCCAAACTGTGGAACTAGAGAATTTCTACTACATGGTCCATCATATGCATTCTTCTACTTTATTAGAACAGATATCATATTGAAACAATAAACATGGGAAGCCTTCACTTCTTCTTTGATGTATGCTGCTAAATGTCTGACTGGCTCAAATTTAAAATAAACTCTGGTATGTTTGCACTTGAAAACTGGAAGTAGACCACAGGCAATAATTTGTTGTCAGTCTCCATATTCTTGGACTAAGGCTATAGTTTAGACTGTTCACTGCTGGGGACTCGCCTTCTTTGGTCCAGCAGCCCAGGGGTGGCTCAGCTTACTCCTAAGAGGACAGGTCAGTAATGTTAACAGTGATGATGACGAAGTCCTTCATCAAGAAAGAATCAGCCTGGGTCAGAGTTTTTCACATCCCCAAATAATTTTAAAGCCACTGTTGAATAGAAGGGAATCAGAAAGATCCTTTTAATTTGAATATCAACTGACAACTGTTCAAAAAGTTAATAAGACACGTATGGCTCACGACTCTACATAGACAGAAAATATTTTTTAATTGCCTTTTTTTCTAAAGACTCATGTGGAAGTGAGATATTATCTGTATTCTAGATACTGACCTGAGACCTTCTTATTTTTCCCTCTTCCTTTTGGGGTTAACCTGGTTGATCAAGTACATGCAGATAGATCTACAGTATTCTTAGAATATATCAGTGAAACAGTGTTTGGATGAAATCACTTAATAATGATCTTTCTTTGTGATTAACCCGTCTCCATTTTTGTCCAAACTGGAAGCAATTTATCATGAACTTTATTCCATGTTGAAAGGATTTATACTGATGTATGTTTTAGAATCCTTCAAGCGATACTTCTAATCATCTCATGAATTAGAAGCACACAATAAATGAAAAAGGTGGTATTTGGAAACAACCTAACTATCAAATGGATCACAGGTTAAATAAAATGAGGTTCTCATCAAAGAGTTTTCTCCATATATT
The DNA here is from genome assembly GCF_009834535.1 of Camelus ferus. Classification (NCBI taxonomy): domain Eukaryota; kingdom Metazoa; phylum Chordata; class Mammalia; order Artiodactyla; family Camelidae; genus Camelus; species Camelus ferus. The sequence continues at coordinate 25,688,444 of NC_045701.1, read as the reverse complement.
GTTGCGTGAAAAAAGGTAAACTGTAGAACAACAAGGATTATCAGTTTTTGTAAAATAAATAAATAGCTAAATAAATTAATTGATTAAACACACACATCTATGCTTGTAATGCAAGAAAAACATCTGGAGAAACACACACTGAATAACGGTCATGTTGTGCAGGGCATGGGGTGGAGGTTTTTACTTTTTGTTTATACACTCCTATATTGTTCGCACATGTACCACAAAAAACAGTTTTTTTTAAATCCAATATTAATTAAAAATTATAATAATTTATTGTAATTGTAATTAATTATACACTTCATATTTTTTTAAAAAAACATAGTAACTGAACTTTCTTCAATATACAAGTAGATATTCTCCTAAGTCATTGTAACTTCTTCACTGGATATTTTTAAAAGCAGGACATCTCGAGAATCAGTCCTGCCTCTTAAGTTACTTTCCTAACTATGAGTTTGACTCACTTACTGTTCTATAAAGTTTACTGGATGAGCGCTTTATGGAACACTGTGCAAACTGTCAAATTACTTCTGTGACAATGTGATACTGGCCATGAAGACACAAGATCAAGTAACTTGTTGGGCAGGATCTTCGTTTGAACAAATACTTGGGAACTGATCCTTATGATTACCACTTCCTTCTCCTCAATCCTCCCCAAGATACTATTTGTTTTATAAAGCTAATTCAGGTGACCTTGAGTTTGACGATGCCACTCAATATATGAAGCCCTCTAAGCAACTTCCCTAATGTGGACGATGAGGCTGCACTGGGTAAACACCACTTATTGCTCTAGGACCGTGCTCAGCGAACTGTTACAAGCAGATGTGCTGAAGACTTAACCCCTGAATAAATAAGTGCATTTTCATGGAATGTCAAATGTCTTCACTGGTCATTAATTTAACACCTTTTCCTTATGTAAACAGAAATTCTGATGCTCTGATTAGAATGTATCCTGCAAATGAAATTTGGAGATAAAACAAGAAATAAGATATTTAAAACCCATCACATCCTCATAGTTGGAGGTAATCTGCTTTCCGCTAAATTCAGATAGCAATTTACTTGGTATTTATAATTTTTAGCCCTTCATCGTCATGCCTTATTTACATACCTTGTCTTTAATAAGTATAACGTTCTGAGGGTAAAGCTTTGAGATTTTTAAAAATTTTTGAATTTCTCCCCCACTCTGTCTCAGTGTCTCTAAGTATTTGTAGAAAGAGTTAAAAAAAAAAAAACTGACATAAGTTCTCATTCAAGCTTTGTCCGTAGTCCTGCCACCTTGAACAAGACTCTGCCTGGGACCTGGTCTCTGTAATGGTAAAATGAAGTGGTTACAAGCTATCTATGGCTTACAAAACATCTGTGGGGATTTTAAAAATAAAGTTTATGATGGTTAATTTTGAACCTCACTGACTCTCTCTCACACACACACCTCATCTCAAGTTGTCTGAGCTTCTAACCACCACCTCAGGATACAGTGAAAACCCTTTACTCTTTCACTGCCATGATAACTTCGTATTTCTACGGAAATACTTCTACATGAAACATGATGTATCTCTTGTTTTGTGTTACTATTTGTAAATCTGCATTTTCTGGGTGTCTTCTCCTTGTCCCTAGTTCTTGAGATCAGAACCACAAAATAATAGAGCCAAAGTGGTCTTTAAATAGAACCTTGCTCTGGGACCTAATTTTTGTAGATGAAGAAGCCAAGACTCATGTGGCTTAAGTAACATACTCCTGGTCGAAACAGGCGGTGGTAAAGCTGGGATAACCACCCACTCTCCTGACACTTAGAGTGGAGGACTTGCCCACTCTAACATTAAAGTTTTTCACTGAAGTAGCTTTCCCCCTTTCTTTTGGTAATACTACCTTGATTTTACTTTAGGGATGCATTCAGGGGTGGCCAACTGACCTAGGGTTAGCCAATCAACATAATTAATCATTCAGGCTGCTCAGAAGATGGAACCCAAGTTAGGTTAATGGGAGTCAGTAGAGCTGTCAATCAAAGGTGTTCTCTTTTCACTGGGGTTACTCAGTCAGTAGAATGTGTGCTTGGGGTTGCTGATGGCCATTGTTGCCACCAAACGGGGAGAGTCTGACTGAGAATTACTCCTAAACAGACAGAAGCAGAGCGATAGCTATAAAGAATAGATTCCTGCACATTTCTGCCCTTCCATCTAGCTTTACCTAAATCCAGCCACTTTTACCTTTCAGTTTCTTGAGCCACTATATTAGTCCTGACTAACATTTATGGCACAATTTAGATTATCTGAAATTTTCTCAGTTTACTCTCTTACCCCTTCCAGGTAAAAATAATTATTTATTTTTTGAGAGCGGGATGGTGAGGAAGAGGAGGGGGTTGGGGGCGGGGGAAGAAGAGGAGGTAAACTATTTTGCTTCAATCTACATCTACAGACTCTGCTCAAATACGACAAAATCTTGAGGATTTGGGACTTTTTAAAAAGTAGATCGGAGTTGTGATCCCAATAGATTAAAAAAATCAACTAACTTGCAAGATTGAGGTTTATGCATGCAATGTATATGGAACTGTGAAATTTTTATATCTAAATTAGAAAAGCAAAGTACAAGGTAGAATTTTTATAATGTTTCTTAAAAATACCACTCAGAGAGTGAATTTCAGTTTGTTTCTTTAGGTAAAGGTGAAACTCTTAAGAGAGATGAATATAAACTAATCAAAATACCTGAGAAACACACTTAGACTCAAAAACCTTATAGAAACCAAAGGCTGCGAGAATGAAAAATGATACAAAAACCATTGCAATCATCTGGTTAATTTGGGATTATCTGATTCAAGTAAAATTTCCAGCTGCTGAAAGAGAGTGTATTTCAAATGTTGTGTGATCACAACATTCCCTTCCATTTCCATGATTCTGGCCTGTCCATCATGGTCAGTCCAAACATTGGATCTAGTGGAGAATCTTCCCTAGCTAGAAGTAGTTGATTCATCCCCAAATTCCACAGTGCCTTCCCTTTTCCTTCTCTTGTATTTTTATTCATTTCACATTATTCTTTATGTATACAGAGGTACTTGTGTTATATCCTTCCACTGAATCTTTGGAGGACAGAGATGAAGACTTTAACCTTGAACTCTCTACAGCACTTAACAGAATGTTTCCTACAGAATAGGTACTCAATATATACTAGTTTGTGAATGCATTATTTCTGAAACCGATACGGTTTCCTATTAGAAAGTGCCATGTATATGATGCGTAAATGCCCAGACAAAAATGCTAAGATTCAGACAGTCATTTAACTGTTTTACCGACACAGTATTTTGATATTTGAAAACATCTACTGAATTTTTCACTTTTCATCCAGCTGTTTGGTATCATGGAAACCCAGATTCCAGATTCAAATTAGTTAGTTGATTTTTTTAATTTAATGCCAGATGTATATCTGGGAGGAAGAAAATGTGGCTATTTCAGGAGATTCATTTCCATTTGAGTTCACATGGAAGTAAATAGATTAAATTATAATAATCACATCTTTTAAAATTCAGAAAAGATTTGAAAGAGTTTAATAATAGGCAGATCCTCAGAGATGAACATGTTTGGTTGATACTTAGAGTCACGGTAGGAAGGCCTCATTAAAAAGAGCAAAGAGAAAAAAGCACACGCTCTTCTGTAGATAAGCCAAAGGAATACTGAATGAGCCTGGTGGATTATCATACAGAGATTTTAAGAACAGTTATTAAATTTATTATTATCAAGATATAGATAAAATAGAAAAATGAAGAAAGAACGTTTCATGAAACCAGAGTCAATGGCTGAAAGGAAAAAAGTGTCTTACGACTCAGGGGAAACACTTTTTGCATCTGCAGGGAGAAATGTTATATGTACATATTGTTACAGGACAGAGGAAGTACATACTGATACGAGTGATGGAATTAAATGATGGTCAGAAGCCATCAACACTCACTCTACTTCTAAACTTCCAAAAAGACATGAAAAAATATATTAGAAAAACACACTAGAAAACATTTGCCTGATAGGATTCATAATTTTAAGTGCAATGAATATAGTTACTTCCTATTGATTGAGATTTTATTTTATTATTATTGTTATTTTTGGTGGGGGGGAGGTAATTAGGTTTATTTATTGATTCTTAGAGGAGGTACTGGGGACTGAACCCAGACCTCATGTGTGCTAAGCCTGCATTCTGCCACTTGAGCTATACCCTCCTCCCGACTGAGATTTTAAAGCTGAGTGCGAGTTTTATTTTGAAAATAACAGAAATATATTCCTAAGGCTAGAGAAAGATAATTTTTATTTAACATTTGTTAGGACGCTCCCATGAGCTGCTTGGCCATGCGTGTTATGGCTAATGGGTAATCTTACCAAATGAGCCAAAGGCCACAAATAAGGCCTTGACTCATTTAACAATCATTTCACATTTCCACACTATGACCAAATTAATATTTTATGGGGCTACTCAGTTCTACAGCCAGACCACTTTTCCAAAAAATTGAATTTCGTGCTTATTTATTTTATGGATCATTTGTTGAAACTGATTTCAAAACAGGTTTAGGCTATTTAAAGCTTTCAGTGAACTGCAAAAGCAAAACTCACAGACTCAGAGTTTTAGAACTAGAAAAGACATTAGAGGTCATCTAATACAAACTGTCTCATTTATGTCTAGTGACACTGAGGCTGACGGAAGCAAAGCGGCTTGCCCCAAACGTAGTTGGCTTCCTCCTTTTTTTCTTAAAAGACGTCCCTGATTTTACCAGCAAGAACAAATTTCACACTCATATAATCTCAAAGAACATTTCTCATGGAACATCTTATTTCTACCTAGGAATTAAGGATACCAGTAGCCAGTTTTATACTGTAAGCTACCCAACACCCATATCCTGTGTGTCCCTATGTCACCCTTCATTTGCCATACTGCATTGCAAATGCTTGCTTATTTGTCTCTCTCTCTTATTTGCCTCTGTGCTCCTTGAGGGCAGGGACTAACCATTCACATTTTACTTCCAGAATCTAGTTCACTGACTAGCACGCAAGAGGTATCAATAAATGCATGTTGAATTATTCAAGTTAGAGCATGCAAACAAGTAAATTTTTTGCATCCTAAAAATAACTATTTTGAAATGAGAAAAAGGGAAGCTGCTTGAAGTGAAAGCTAGATAGCAAATGAGAGGGGAGATTTAAGGAAGGAGACACCCAGCAAGCCAGGTAATAACTTCTCACCTGCATCAAACATGAAATAGTGAAAACCAGCAATTATTTAAAACAGGTATACAGCTTCATAGGTGTAGAGAACCAAGGAGAAATTGGCCAGTTCCGACAGTGACACTGAGAAGTTGTGGAAAAGAAATAAGTGCATGGACTTTTCATTAGCATTTAATTTCTTCTTGTTAAAAATGCTAAGAGGTTGCTTTAAAGCAAGGATCTGAAATTTGTGGCAGAGGGTTCTATAATGTCTAGACAACTGAGATACCTGTATCTGATCTTACAACAACAATCCTGTTTACCAGGTCCAGACACAGTGCCACAGGAGGCTGAATTAGAAGGAAATGAGGTTGATCAATTAATCCCTTACATTTCCTTAATAACATGAAAAGGATCTGGATAAGAAATTGTAGGGTAAATATCAAAGAATTATTAAGCAAGTTTACAAGATCTAATAAACAATTCCAGTATGTTCAGTCCAATTTCACTGGCATGGACTATGCTATAAATAATTTTGTCTGATTTACCTTAGCAATGCACTGAAAGTCCAATTTGACAAGAGAAAAGCTAACATGGATTTAAAGAGGAAGGAATTGTTTAAAGAAACTGTGGGTTATCTCTTTTTCAAAAAGGTTATTATCTCTAGAGTAAGCAGTGGAAATGTTGTGGATATTATCTTCTTTGCTCATCTCAGAGTACAGGATAAGAGAATGGGGTTATAATGATAAGTTAAAAAGTCATAAAAATAAGAAGGAAGTAGCTGTAAACTAATGACTTCTTGTGATGCACAGTAGTGGTTAAAAAGAGAAACTTAATAGTGACTGACCATTTCTTGCACTGTATTATGGAGAAGGTTTCAACCAGACTGGCTATGATGAAGCAGAACTCCTTGTAATAAAGAGTTAATTCTCTTATTTTACAGTTCACCAAGATAAAAACTCTAAGGTATAAAACACTAGCATTGGGAAATTGGCTCAGAGGTCCTGAACTGGCTTCTTTTTCAAACATATTCAGAGCTTCTTTTTTGCGTATAAGTGAGCATGGGATACAACTGAATGGTTAGAGGAATACTCTAAAAAAAGGGGGAAGTGGGCTAAAAGAAACTTGACTCTCTGCTGTTTATTGTCCCATATTCTTCAAATATTTGGGAATTTTTCTGACCTTTGAAAAATATGGGAGAAAGATCATTATCAGTCTGTTCAGAAAATACAAAAAGTAAAACAAAGATATTACCCAAGTGTTTATCTTAACTATGCACTGTGCTAGCAAATCAAGCAATTGGTACCATAATAAGAACACTCCTAACTGAGCCCATCAAAAAAGGTCAGTTAGCAGTATTTATTTTGGAATTCCCCACAGTTTTATCTTATCAATTTGTTTTTCCTTCCCTTTTTTAGAGCAGCCTGTTTAGTGAAAGTTAACTACATCAAGATGGAGACAGAACAAGGTGCTGCCACATTTCTCCATCTCTGTGCGTAGACTGGCCCCGTTACTCTTTTACCTCAGCTTTAGAACACACGAATACTTTAGACTGTTTCCAAGCAGATGGAAAAAAATCAATTTGAGAGTTTCTAATTTGTATTTAGAGCAAATCAACTCATCAGTAAGTAGAACGCCTTCAAAATGTATTTTGAACATAACTATGAGTATGTTTCTTCTGGTAATTAAGTACATAAGATCATAAGCTTTCTAATCTGTGTCATAAGCAAAGGAAATGCAAAAAGAAGTACATAAAGATATATCTGTATGACTCTGAATATCTACTGACTACACATTTACTCATTCAAGGTAAAAGTGATTAAATTATTGAAATATCAAATCATTTGATCATATTTAACCTTTTATCATAATAATCAAATTCTATGCTAAATAAATGCAAGTAAATTAAAAATGTATGGACTAAGAAAATATAGACACAAAAAGTTTCATGGCAAAACAATAAGCATATACACTAATATATGTTTACAGCTTACTGAAATATTAGTACACAGTTCTTTTCTTTCTAATTGGGACAGCAAATCAGAAAATATTAAGAAAAGGCACCTCATAGCTTCAGTAGCCAAGCTGACCTCAGTCAAAACTATCTGCATCTGATTATCAACTTGTATAAAAAGCAGGAATAATGAGGGACATATTAAAATATGAATATATGAAATTATTTCACTGGCCACATTTTTTCAATTCATTAAGTGATAAAGATTTTACAGAAAACAACAGCTATGTCTTATTCCTCCTGATTTGTATATTAGAAATTGGTAGTCTATTTCTGTATTTTTAGAACAAATCATTCTATTTTTGCATGAAAAATATTCCTTACAAGGATTTAAAAAGCCCTGACAGTGGTTGTCTCCACAAAAATTTGACTTTAAAAGGACAGACCTTTCCTATAGCTGAATTCAACCGGTAGGAATCACTATGGCCAGCATCTGTTCTGATCAGCTGAGCATCCATTCTGATTGTCGGTGCCTGTTAAATAGTTTGGATATCACCCGTGGCTTTTCTTCATGATGGACAGAGCCCTCTAACATTTCTGATACCTGCTTCATATGCTGTATCTTTAGCCGATTAACTTAAGTTTGACCCATATTCTGCCACACTATGAAGAGCATTACTATTTCAGAGTAAGCAGAGTGGATCAATTGACCACAAGGGAATAATAAGTTTTTCATTGGAAACAAGGTAGTCTGAAGTCTGAAGGGACCTTGAATACTCAGGTGTTATTGACCGAATTGTATGCATTATTTAAATATTTAAATAATTTAAATACTCTTATTTGGTTAATTGGAAATATACCCTCATGCAACATACGCTGAGTGGGTTTAGTTCTCTAAGAAGTTAGCAAAACACTTAAGGATTGCCACATGGCAAGAAATAAATCACAAATGGCCTTTGTGGTGGAAAAATCATGAAGTAAATCCAAGGTATTATTCTCTGTACATTCCATGATGGATTATGCTTTATCTACATAAGGACATTTTCTCAGGTGAGGTAAGAGAGGGCAGTTTGTAGCAAAAGGTAAATAGAAGGAACCAAAAATTATCTCAAAGAATTGAAAAATGTGCATAAAAATCACCATCAGCTCATGACTCTGATTCCCCATATAAGACTATGACTTGGATTTGATCTGGATATTGGAGGAAACTACATTGAAAAACTCTCCTCCTTTGCACAGTCCCAGATGACAATCAGTATCCATTTAGAATCAATGTTTCTGGCCTAGAAGAAACTAAAGGAAAGACTTTTTCAATTTGGGGATTAGAACATTTAACAATTTTTATACAGTGTACAGTACAAGGAGGAAATTCAGAAGGAAGTGTCTAAACCCCTACTTTATAAGGTCTTCATCTTTTTTCTAAGCTAAAGAGCCGATTTTGAAATCGCCCGGGAACATATGGTTATAAGGAATGAAAAAATACATGTGCATTTTTGTCATTGGGATGTTTTTACAAGTCTACAAACACTGATGGACAGCTGCCAGGGCCTGGGCTAGAAATTTCACAAGCCAGGTGCCTGGAGCAACGGAGGAATGGTTAGAAATTGAGATGGGCGTCTTGGCATTTGACTGGTTATGCTTTCTTCTCTCTTCCTTAAGCTCCTGAACATACTCTCCCTTTCCTTTTTAAGGGATCGCAATGCTAAAGATGTTACAGAACCTGTAATCATTGTCTGGAGACATTTAAACTCCTTGGACATTTGGGAATACAATTCATAGTAAGTATAAATACTGGAAATTGAATTACTAAAGGAGCTTGCTATTTGCTAAAGTGAGTTCTTTCATAAAATAATGTTTTTGCAAAGCAATTAATGCCCCCAGTGGACTAATGCTCTTCTATTTTTTTAATGAACAAATTTAGATGTTTACAAGAAAATGCCAAATGAAACACTCTGATGGGTTTATTAATAAGCACTTGGATTTTCACTTCTGTGTTTTTTTCACAGCTGTGTACCCAGCTTCTAGGAAAGTGCCTGGAAGAGCAGTACAAGCTCAATAAATATTTGGTAAATGAGTAAATAAATGAGTACTTTTCAGTGCTTGACCTGAGACTGAAGCACAGAGTATCTCATTTCTAGGAAGCAGGAGAAATATCAGTGTTTAGGCTTTTACCTTCTCACATTTGTAGTCAGAACCTCCTGGCTGGGAGGAGGCTAATGAAAACAGGACAGGAAGTTTCTGCACATTATAGATTTAAAAGCATGCTCCCCATCAATTTCTTTTCACTACTAAAAATATGAACTTTTTTCCACAAGGAATTATATATTTCTAGGCCCATATTGACTAAGATACAGGGGGAAAACCTGTAGAAAGTCCCACAGAATGAATAACAACAGTCTAGGCAGAAGTAGATGACTGTCACACGAAAGTAGTAACACTTTCCATGATTTAAAACCCTAGTGGATAAACATTTGAATTTAAAGTGTAGATACATTTTGGAAACATTCAACCAACTCAGGAAACACATGTGTTATGGTGCCATCAGGTCACACTTCAGGTGGAGCCCTGGGAAATTTTTTGGAAAATACTAGTAGAAATAGATTGGAAGACGAGGGAGAGAGAGCACATAAATCCATTAGCAATTGCATTTATAGCTCTTTCCATCTGTCATTCTCAAAGCATTTTTCTAATATTAGCTGCTGAAGTTCTGAGTGCACATGGCTCACATCCATTGTCTCATCTCACTCGGTAAAGGTAAAGAATGGAATGCAGGAAGCAGGAGTGACTTACCCCATGTTTGGGATCCAGGCAGAATTTACCGCAAAGACTTAAGCCTTGAATTCTCTTAAATTTCCCTATGCTGAAAATCTATGAGCCAACTTTTTCCCCAGGAATACTTTTTTTGCCTTTTTAACAAAATCTTCATTCTTACTCTGTACATAGATTAGAGAGAAAGCTTACAACATGACCACACTGCTACATTACCAATTATAATATAACCCATCACAATGAAGACTCGATTATGCCAACTCAAAACAAGAAAGGCCACCTTATAGAAAGAAAAGATAACGTGATGTTGGCAAGATCTGACTGATGTACTAGGGAGTGGGTGTAGCTCAGTGGTAGAGTGCATGCTTAGCATGCACAAGGTCCTGGGTTCAATCCCCCAGTACCGTCATTTAAAAAAAAAAAAGCAAAGCAAAAAATGCTAAATGATTAATTGTATGAGGCCTATAGTTGCCATCAAAGGCATGCAACACAATGGCTAAGGTACGTGTTTCAGTTTTACCTAAGCAAAAAGATTCTGTAGTTTAATTATGCCTCTCTGTCTCTTCAGAATCTAAGTGACATTATAGTGCCTGCTTATGGCCAACACAAATAAATGGGCTAAATCATTTAACAAAATAGCCTAAATAAATTAATTTAGGATGAGTATGGGAATCCTAAATAGTTATACCATTAGGTCAGTTATTTTAAACTTTAAAATAGATACTAGAGCATAAGCTCCCTGAGGGCTGGGAACTTGAAAGAAACAATTAGGAAAATTTCACTGAGTGAACTTTGTCCCTACCCAGGCTACACTTGCACTTGTGGTAAGAAAATTGGGAATCTGGAAGCTTCTGGTGGCTAATGTCTGCAACACACTGTGATAATGACCAAGAGACTAATCATTCAAGTGAGAAAAGGTTTGGCAAGTCCAAGGAAAAAGGAGGTCACAGTTATTTATGCAGTGGAAAAAAAAAAACCCGAACTATAAAGAAATGCAGGCCATATCTCATGAGGGGAAGAAGAAACTAAAAAAAAATTTAAGAGACAAAGCCAGTCTATACAAATTAGAATAATATATGCACAAATCTCTGGAGAAACTCTATTATATCACAATTAATGCAGAGACTGCAATCAAGCCAGGCTAATTGCAATAGATTCCAAGTTTTGAGCAGTTCCTAGACTATCCAAGTGGGAATTTGGCCAGGATGCTGGGGTTAATAATTCATTTTGAGAGAGGCTAATTCTTTGGGAAGCAGCCCACTCTGCAGGAGGAAACATTTGGCCTATGTGAGCAAATTTGCTCTTCAAGATCACCCTCTATTAGCTCCACGAGACACCTTTTTTGTGGGGGTTGGGAGTCAGTTTACTTTCTCATACATACAGAAATATTTATCATGTTTTCAATAAATATATATTAATGTCAGAGAAATGGCTTAAGCGTATACATCAAATATTTGGGTCCTTAAAGAATAATTTTTACAAGTAACTTTCAATTACCATGATCCGAATATAGGATCATCAGAAAAGTATAGTGGAAACACCCGCAGACTCTGGGATCACACGGTCCTGGCTTTTCACCTTGGCCTCGTGGATTAGTAACTGCAACTTCGAAGAGGCTACCATAACACCCTAGAATGCAGATTCATCACTCATAGAATAGGAAAATAAATGGTGCCTGCCTCAGAGGAGTTTAATGAGGTTTAAAGAAGTCACTTATTAATTGAAGAGTGATTGAGTGCCAGGAACTGTTACAGGCACTGGGAATACAGCAGTAAACAATGGAGACAAATTCCTGACCTCATGAAGCTTATATTCTGACAGGGGAGAATGTATAATTTCCCTGGAGGTGATGTTTTATGAAGAAAAACTTCATTACGCTTACTTCTGTATTGAGATAGAAAGTGACTGGGGAAGCTGATCTTTTGTATAGGGTGGTCAGGGAGAGCCTTTTGACAAGGTGACATCTGAGCAGAGACCTGAATGAAGTCAGCGCCAGCTAGGAGGCCAGTGTCCTTCAGCAGAAGAGGGGCTGAGAGGGAGGATGGGGCAGGAGAAGCAGCTGGTGCTAGACCATCCCAGCTCTGGGGGGGGTCTTCTTAAAAGATGGATGTACTAACATGCTGTCTGGCACATAATAATTAAGCACATAACACACAGTAGCTATTTATTTATTCGTGTTGGGTAACTACAGTCACTAATCAGAATTCCCCATCCTTTGCACTGCTCCACCATGCTGTTGGAGCTTTCTACATCAGTCCTGTCATCCTAACGTAGCTGATTCCCAACTGACACCTTAACACATTCTAAATACCCATGGATAGTACCAGTGTTCCTAAGTACAAATGTTTCCCTGATGTGTGGTTATTAGGCATCTTACTTGTCTGGAAACGGGTCTTCAAAATGGTATGTTCTTCAAAGGCATTTTGGTTGAACTAGGTGAAAGAGGGTACAGAAAGAATCTTCAACCGGGGCACACGTAGCGGGAGACAAATTAATATTATCCTTTGTGTTTTCCCTGGGAACATCAGGCACTGGGTGTTACTTCATACTTGGCTGACTGGGAAGAAAATCTTCCATTGGTTTTCATGTCTCTAAATCCGACTACCATCCAGCCCTAGCAATCACCACCAGCACCCACACCAAATAGCACGACTCCTTCATACCCTTCCCAAAACTCGCATGGCTCCAGGTCACCAACAAAACAGATTCTCGGCCTGTGGAGAAAGGTCTTTCACAATCTGGCCTCAACCTATCTTTCCTAATGCGCATCCCGCTACTCTACAACACACTTGTAAAGTCTTAACCAAACCACACTGGCTTCTTTGTTCACTTTATTCCCATATCATTGCCATCAAAACGCTTCCCATATTATGTGTATTTCAAATGCGCACCATTATTTTCAGCTTTCTTCCCATTTTATATACACGGAAGCCTGTGTTTCCCAGCCTCTCTTCCCCAAGAACTGAGCAGGACCACGCGACTAGTTCTAGACAAAGAACTCTGATTGAGGGCATGTGTGCTATTTAGGAGCTGAAGAATCCACTTGCTGCTGTGAACTCCCCAGGCTCCCTCCTGCTGCTGCAATCTTGGGGGTCCTCGTTGAGATGACGGTGCCACAAGATGGAAGGACCTTATATGCTACCTTTGCATATGGTGGAAAACTGCTTCAGAGAGCAGCATGAACTCATCACTGAATTTGTGTGCCCAGAGATAAAGTGTTACTATGTTAAGCCATGGAGATGTTGGTGCTATTTGTCAAAGCAGCATAGCATAGTCTATTCTGATTGATAAACCATTCTTTAAGATCTTCTTCTATCACTACTTTGAAGTGATCCTTTCTCTTTTTTCCTAAAAAAAAAATCATATGGAGAAATTTAAAAAAAAATTTGATGCTGGTAAATAATTGCTTTGTAGGAGAATCAGGTCTACTGAAAAGGATTTTTGATAAGCTTGGTGTTTGGGAAATGGGGGTTGAAATGAATCTTCCAAGCCTACAGTCTAGTGGCAGCCAAGTTTCTTGTCAAAGCTGGGAGCTACTTAGTCCAATAAAGGGCTGACAAGCTATGTTGAGAGCTGCCTAGAAAAGATGGAGAAATGAGTAAAGTTAAAAGGGAATACTTGGGGATGAGATGAGTACAAAGGGGATTTTTCAAGTGATGTGTGTTTTGCGTGATATAATATCTCCCCATGACACTACAAATCTTCAGTAAAACTAGAGAATTCAAAAAATCTGTATCTGGTTGGATTTTCTGAGGAAGCTGATGAAGTAGCTGAATTTTGTATCACGTCTGTATAGATTTCAAACAGATTCACTTGTGTGGTCAAAGGATCAGCAGATAGATACCGGAATCACATTTCATTTACGCTACTCAAGTAGGAGAGCTGTTATACCACCTTGCATTAGAGGTACTGGGGGAACTTGACTTTCCAACAAGAGAGTGAGATCTTCGATGAAAGAAACCGTATTTCATACTCCTCTTTATTTTACAAGTGCTTACCCTGGAACTTTGTAGTGGAAGAGCCCAGGAAAATTGGATCAGTTGAATAGATGACGGCTACAGATCCAGTCTTGCCCTCTTCACTTTGTTCTCTCATCGTGTAAATGTACACTGGCCCTAACTTACTCAATTATTTTATTTTAATTTTTTGCTAGTGGCAGTTCAAGAATATTCTATAATATTTCAGTCATTTTAATTTGTAAATGGTAGCAAATAACTTAAGTCCTTATCTGCACAACATTGCTAATTAGACTTCGTTGTATTTTTTCTCTTAGTCTGCACTCAACTGCATTTAACTATCTGAATTTTCTCAGTATGAAAAGAAAGAACTTCCACAAAGGGTGCGAATTGGGAGGAAATGTAGATAAAAATGAATTTCACTATCTCACTTCCAGTTTATCTTCTCTGTCATCAACAGTGAAGTCCTGTTTTTGTCTCTTCAGAAAAACCACATGACATTTGAGAATCTTCTCCTTTGCTGCACACATTTCAGAACCATCTGGGACACCTTCCTTCCTTCTCTCTACCTCCCTGATCATCCATCCTTTTCTTCAAATATGAAAGGGTTTTTTTTTTCCTTACTTGGCTTGTGCTTCCTATGTTTCTGGGCTCTTTCATTTTACCTTACTTCTTTGGTTATTTGCAGGTATCATTTATGTGAAGACAAACGTACACATACAGGATAGGATAGTTTGAAGTAAACAATACTTTGAGATAAATCCTCTGTGGTACAAGTTGAAAACGAACAATCAACGTTTCTAACTTCTAATTCCAAATATTAACGAGAGGTAAAAAAGGCAAAAATAATCAGGCCAGTACCTACCAGTACATGACGAAGCACTGATACAATACAGCACTTACATCGCTATTTTAAAATGAGCATGTTTGCGCTCTCAGGCAGGAAGCCTTGTGTCTGCATAAGAATTAGTTAACTAAACTTGTACCTAAAATCTTTGAAGATCTTTTCATAATGAAAAAAGTGTAAACAAAAGCATCTTAGGATATAATACTTGAGAAGAATATTTGTCCTTTTTGGCTTATTATTGTGAAAAAAAAAAAGTACAGCTAAATGGAAATGATACACAGCCCTCTTATTCAAACATTTCTTTTACTTGTCAAAGCTGATACATTTTAGGCTTTTGACACAGATTGTATAACAATAACCCATACATATACTAAGTCAGGTTTACAAAGATGGGCTCCTGGTTAAAATCCTTGAATATAATATAGTTTTGTCTCAAAGTACAAACATTTAAGCATGTGTTTCTCTTTCCCTCTCTCCCACACGCGCACGCGCGCGCGCACACACACACACACACACACACACGTTCTCACTGCGATAAATTAGAGGTTCACAATTTGACAAATCTGGATTTCAACACTGCCCTCTGCTATACGAATTAGTGAACGTATCCACATTACTGTCCCCAGCATAGCACAAGAAGAGTGATTCCTCATCCAGGCAAGGGGCACCTGACACTTGTCTTTATTGCCCCATCATAAATTCATAAAGGGATGTCTGCTGTAACCAGTTGGCAACTTCACTGCATAAACATCAACACCAATTTAATGACTTGTGTACACATCGTAAACTAGAGAATCTTTATAGAAAGAAATCAGATAAATCAAACATGAGCTGAGGCTTAGGGGAAAGCAATTAAAGCTCTAAGTTAAGGTGGCTCGGGGAGTGCACTGTATCACATTAGAACAGATAATAGAAAATGTGTTAACGCAACTACAGTATGTGTAATTAAATTAATTAGTAATATTAAATGTGTTTAAGGCAACATCTCATCAACAGATAAATAGATAAGAAACATTCAAAAGTTGTAATTTTTCTCATATTATGTTCTATTCAAAGAATAAACAACAAGGAAAAATCCTCAAACTTCCTAGAAAGTTGATAAAAATAAAATAGGAAGGGGATGTAAAGTTGATTTTCTTGCCTCTGGCTAGTAATGGAAAAAAAGGAATGGTCAGAATATAAACACCTGTCTGGCCATATTTCATTTCCTATAGCATACTGAAATGTTTTGGTGCCAACCCATTTCATGCTAATACCCTGAAGGCCAGCATAAAGTACTTTTACAGTACATTGTTTTCTGAGCAAGTATTTGCAGTCAATCCCTCAGAAATGTGTAAGTCACCTAGGAATACAAATTTTAAAATTACATTTAAAACATCCAAGGAGATTTTTGCTGAACAAAACTTAGATTGTCTATATGCCAAAGCTCCTCATCGGCTGAAAGCTGGAAGCTAAATTTGGCCGTAAGAAACTGGCTTGGAATTGCAGAAGTTCTGGGGCCAAATTCAGCCCTGTATGACTTGTATGCCTTGTTACATAGAAAAAAAATAGGTCTCTTCCAGTGATAGCAAGACTGCCATTTATTCATCTCAAAGGCAATAAGATCTTAGAATGGAGGCTCCCTGGCACAAAATGCTTTTAAGTTCTCCCTGAGGGGAACACAATATACACAATTTATGTAAAAAGAAGAAAAATGAAAGCTAAGTATTCCAGTTAAGGTTCAGAAATCAATATTTCTTTAACAGCCTAAGCAACATGCATTACTCTTAATACAAATACTTTGGAGACTTTACGTTCTCCATAAAGGGGGATTTTCACATAATTGGGGTTGAAAGTGGCAGAATATGCTCTCCCAACTTCGTTTCTGTTGCTGAAAAATAAGACAGAATATATTTGGACAGCATTTCACTGATTCTGTCATCCCCAGGTTAAAACTTCTTGCCTAAATGTCCTCAGTGTGAAGCAACAGGTAATTATATTTTAATACATCTGAATGGAACATAACAAAGACCTTGCAATATCAATATGAAGACCATGCCAAAAGAGGGGAAAAAAAAGTCTGAACATAAAACTAATTGTATGGGGGTAATGAGGATGTGGCTTTTTTTCAGATGACAAGTTTTCTGTGGTGTTTCACTCTGCTGTCAATTAAAGGGTTTTAAAGAGAAAAACTTTAGTTCATTGGCACAAAAGAGTTATGATAAGATATAGCAGGCAGATGATGAACCTTAAGAAATAAAGCATAACTAATAGGACTGAGTCAAAAAAAAATCCTAACTAGTTTCTGAGCATTAACTTTGGTCCTCTTCCAATATGCTCTCCACACTGGAGTCAGACTGATCACTGTAAAGGACTGATCTGATCTTGCCACTCTCCTGACAGGTTTCAGTGGCTTTCCATTGCTCTCAGGCTAAAGATCAAAATGTTTACCATGGTCTTAAAGACACCAGATGATGTCAGCAGAAGCCTCCAGAGTCATGTTGTTCTGTGGTGCTATCTCCCCTCTATCCACATTGTGCTTTCATTTCCACAACTCTACTAGGCTTATTCCTGCCACAGGACCTTTGCACCTGCTGCACCTGGCTTCTTTCCTTGTGACCACCCCCAACTCCTAACGCCCACATCTTCCCTGCTTCAAAACTGAAGTTAATTGATGCTGACCTTCTCTGATCAGGTCAATTCCCTCTGAATATACACTCTCAAAACTCCCTAGATTTCTCCTTTTGGACTTTAGCCTAGCTGTCTTTTTATCAGGTCATAAGCACCTCAAGAGCAGCAGCTGCATCTATTCAAGTTTTTTATCCACCACTGTATCGTCAGTACCTAGCACAGAGGGTAGTTCATAAATGAAGTACCTGATAAATATTTGTGGAATGAATGAGGGAATGAATGAGTGTCAAGGTAGAATTAAGGTTCTTAAAAAAGCCCTTAAGAGCAACCTCAAGTCACTTCTAAGCAGCTTGAAATTAAGTAATAATTCAGAGGCTCTATCAGGACCGGCATGGCTCACTGGATAGGACTGAATGATTCAATTGTGGTTGGTGAGGCCCAGCTGAAGGAGGGGGGAAGGATCATCAAATAGCACTTCTGCTACTCAGGGGATCCTTAAAAAATGGCACAGGAGCACATCTGCTAGACCTTTTGCTTGTCTTCCTTAGCCAAGCTACTCTGAAGTTAAACCTCTTAGAGGGAAGAGTTATCCACTTCCTGGGTTTTTAAATAAAGGAGCATATTAATTTTTCTCCCCCTTTGGAATCAGTAACCAAAGAGTGGTAATCCGCAAAGAGCCTCTAATTTCTCTCTCCATCTGTATGTGCTTTTTTGATAATAACTATTATTAAAAATTCATTTATTAGTCTCGTGCCTTTTAAAAGTTTTTATTCTTCCTGCTCTTTCCTTCTTTCAATGATGTGCTGCCATATGGTCCTCAGAGCCCCCGGGACATTACTCACCACCACCATCTCTCTGGGTTTCCAAACGACCTGGATTTTACTAGGGTTTAAGATTCAAGTGTATAACAAACTCTCTGTTTCTCTAAAGCAGAATTTAGAGGACTCAGCTGTAGATGATTGAGGGAGCTAGTTGTTTTCTGTGTAGAAAAGCAATGAAGAATTTCCTGACTCCTGATTTTGAAACCAATTCCCATGATCCATGAGTCTGTTGAAACTGTCTTGAAGGCTTAGCACCAAGAAAAGCTCTCTTTGCATAGGTTAAGAACTATCTTTTAAATCAGTTAAGTATCTATTAGAATTAGTCTGTATTTGCATATGTGCCTTATACTTGCTAATAAACACCAACAGAGCTGTAGGAAAGCACTGGGCTTTGAGTTTCACTTGGCCATCAGCAAGTCACCTAATCTCTCTGAGCCTCAGTTTACTCATTTATAAAATAGGATAATAATACCTCACAGGTCATTGTTAGGATTGGGAAAATAATTGGAATGATGATAATTAAATTAGAAGTTAAAACATCAGAGCCAAAAATTGTAACTACACTTTGAGTTTAAAAAAAAAAACCTAAAAAGACATTGTTTTTCTATTATTTTAAAATCACTAATATTCCATTTGAAATATTTGTGAGGTATAGAAATCCACTGATTTCTAAAATTGCCCTTTTGTAGCTAAATATGATGAGCCTTGTTGTCCATGGATACCTGCCAGCATTTATAATTACATATTTCTAAACATCTAATTCAGCATTATTTTCACATCAGTTCTCCTCTCATTATTTTCCAAATATTCTTTTTCAAACAAGAGCATTTCCTGTCTTTGCTTTTGAAATCATCTTAATACAAATCAGTCACATTTCCATTTCCTGGAAAGTCAGAGCCATCAAAATTTCTGGTAAAGATGAACCCTCGTCTTATTTGGTACTATGAAATGCACGTTTTTCATGCTTTTAGAAAATTCTACATCAAGGCTGATACCAAGTGTACAACGTTATGTTTTAAAACACCAAATATCCTATTGAAATTGAGACAAGATTTCAAAATTCTAAGTGTTCACATTTCAAGCTCCTACCCATGTCATTCGTTATATTTTTTTCCTTTCCACCAAGCCACAGAAATTGACCTCAGGAAGGTCAATTAAGTCCAGCTATTTCATTTTAATATTTTTCATACTCCAAAACTAAGCTGTTTATATTCGAAAAATTAAGTCATTTTATGTATACCAAGATCTCACTGATTTCCCCCATTCTCCCAAATTCCTAAATCATTTGAAGGCTATAATATGCCATGTTAACATTTAAAAATATGAAAAACAAGAAACTAAAAAGGCAATTTCTCAAATAGAATGTATTTAATCATTTTGAAATGAGATCTTGTCCTCTAGGGCTGACCTTTACCCCGCCTCATACTTCCTGGATTCTCAGGTTTGTGGCCTTGGCTTACAAGGGTTAACGTAGCTCAACCCAGCATCAGATGGACAGTTGGGCGTGAGGAAATATCTCCTCCCGTTAAATCTCTATGCGACGTTTGGTCACGAACAAAACGGTCTTTCCCTTGTCTCTGGTTTTTCTGGGGTTGTTTGGGTGAGAAAGTAAGTGAGTGCAAAATAGACACACCCATCAGAACTGTTCTCAGCACTTTTGTGTGTGCATCAGGGCAAAACGCTTCTTTAATATTCCAGGTAACACGTGCTCACAAGAACAGAGTCAGTCTCATATTCCCCCAAAGATCAAAATATCAAGAGATAGGAAATCCCTCCGAAGAACGACCTTATTATCGAGACTAAGGCAAGCACCTGGGGAATTAATAGCTGACAACCCTCATTTTAAACATCACCATATGTTCCTGGAAAATACAGCCACATTACTTATCACTTTCTATTTTTCTTTCATTGGTTTATGTTTTGCCTTGAAAAAACCCCGCATGAAAACACAGTCTTACGTTACCAGGTATGAGGCTCCTCCATGGAATAGCTCAATAACATTTCTAGTGTTTTATTTATGCAAACAAAAGTGCTCCTCCAATCAGTGCAGGTTGAACTGCTTCAAGAGTGCTGTAAACTGAAGCTTTTTCCTAACATTGCTCAGGTGCACATACACCCCCAAAAGGCTGGTGATTACTTTTTTCCCGTCTTGTTTTTTTAACATCATCTATCTAGTTTCAATGTTCTTCAAATTTATTCAAAGTTGAATCATGAAATTTCTCAAGGCAAGGCAGTGGGTTCACAAAAAATGAGGTTTTTTTTCAGTGTTCCATAAATTCACTGAATGCCTACCACGTGCTATAGACTTTGTACACATGCACATTCATTTTCCTCTTTTCAATCACGCTGTGAAATACATATAACCAGTCCCATCTTAGAGAAACTGAGCTTCTGAGGGGGTGAGATCTGTGCTTAGGGTCGCACAGCTAGTGAGTGGCAGAGCCAGGAATCCAATGTTTTTTTTTTTTTTTAACACTTCCAACTGTTTACTGTTTTGGCTGGCACACAACTGAGATGATGTTCACATGCACAGCCACACCCAGGGTGGGACCAAGGTCACAGAACATTAAGAAAGCAAACGTGAATGAAGGTGGCTAAGAGTGGTATTATGTATATATACTAAGACGTGTGTGTCATTTGGCAACATTGGTTCTTAAATGACGTGACCCACCACAGCTGGTGGAGACAGAGGGCTCTCCACCTCCATGCCTAGAAACCTAGACGGAGAGCAGTAGATCTGAGGGTTGAGACTGAACTGCTTATAATGAGCAGATTTGGAGAAAGTTATCTTTTTTATGTATTTGGTTTTTAGCATGATGAATGGAGACATGCAATTTAACTCATCGTTACTGACCATCTACTGACAGCAAGCAAAGTAAATATACAAATAATAATTCAATAGAACAGTTTTAGAACTGCCATTCAGTTGAGGAAAAACAGACTTTTCAAGACTGTTTTATATGGTTGCTTAATGCTAGGCTTCTCATGGCTTCAATATTAAGGAAAAGGATTTAAATCACATCCAGGAAACACCAACAAATGAGACACACTGACACACAGCTTTGAAAAAAAAGTGCTGTTGGGAGGAATGGGGAACTAGGACAGCAAAGTGTTTAACAGCATAGATTTTGACATCAGATAGAATCAAGTTCAAGCTTTCAACTGAATGTACTACGCACATGACCTTAGTTAAGTCTTGAGTCCCTCCTCTATGAGAAGAATAATACATACACCATAGAGTTGTCATATTTGAGAAGGTAATCCCTGTAGTAAACTCTTCAGCAGTACAGTGCCAGGCACACAGTCAGCTAATTATATTAATAAATATCAACTCAGAATATTAATATACACAAAAAGCTCACTGTGTTACTATAGCGGCTGATAAAGCAGGACCTTTTCATTGGTGGAACTCCCTACCTCTAATTTCTTAAGATAAAATTTAGGAAAACCTGGCTGATCTTTATCTTGAGTGACTTCTAGTAATCAGGGCTACAGCAACACAGGCCACAGAGGGAAGTGCGTTCAGAATCAGATGTCTAACCAGAGGGGAGTTAAGCAAGCAACACTAATTCCACTCCATCCACTGCTTGCTGAGCAGCTACTACGTACAAAATTCTTTTCATAGGGCTTAAGATAACCCAATGGAAAGCGTTACCTCACTCCAGAAGGGCACAGACTCTTCTAAGCCCAAATTGTTAACACATGACAAATTTTGATAAACAGCTCTCTTTTGGTGAAACCATGGACACCTTTCATATTTCACAAGATGATACATTCCACACAAAAACTTCTTAACAACTCATCCACGTTTCTTCTTAGCAACACAAATCTGTTTCTGGTCTTCAGGCCAATTTCCTTGGCATTTACAACAGCAGCAGCAGCACAATAAGGATTAACCTATGGTTAAGTGCATAATATGTGCCAGAGACTGTGTCGGGTGATTTACATACATTTTTGCTAATCCCCAGAGCAACTCCGCATTTTACAGATGCAGAATCTGAGACGTTAAATGACCTGCCGGAGGTAACTGTGTCAGCAAGGAGCAGACTCTAGATT